>NW_020949772.1:8264686-8294044 GCF_900497805.2 Vombatus ursinus
ACACACACACACACACACACACACACACACACACACACACACACACATATTGTCTTCAAAGAGAGAAATTAACCCATAGAAGTTGATGATATCATCAAAAGAGACAGAATATAGAAGAGAAGAGAACAGTGACCATGACTGAGCCTTGGGTAATATCCAAGGTTAGGGATCGGGATATAGATTTTTTTTTCCGTCAATTAAAATTTATTAAGCGCCTACTATGTGCCGGGCACTGTGTTAACTGCTAGGGGATACCAAGAAAGGTAAAAGACAGGCCCTGCTCTTAAGGAGCTCACGGTCTAACAGCAGAGGACAACATCCAAATAGCTATGTACAAAATAAAATTTATACAGGATAAATTGGAAATAATCAACAGAGAAAAGGCACTAGAATTATGGGGGATCAGGAATGACTTCCTGTAGAAGGCAGGATCTTAGCCGGATCTTGAAGGAACCCAGGGAGGTCAGGGTTCATATAGACTGGGATAAATTCTTAGTCCCTAACCTTTAATAGGGTCTTTCTCTCTTTTTGGCTCATTTTCCCATCTTGTGAACTCTTGGCCCTAAAGTTACCCCACCCAAGAAATCTCTTATGTGTATAGATGCCTGGATTCGTAATGAATTAAAAACAGGATATAGATTAATATTCAGCAAAGGAGACAGAGGACAAATGGTAGGATAGAGAGGAGGAGAATTAGAAGGGAGCAATGTCATGAAATCTGAGGGAGGAGAGAGTGTGCAGGAGGAGAGGGGGACCAACAGTGTTGAAATCTACAGAGAGGTCAAGGAAGATGAGGACTGAGAAAAGGCCATTGAATTTTAGCAATTGAGAGGTCTTTGGCAATCTTGGAGGGGTCAGTTTTAATTGAACGGTGCAGCTGGAAGGCAAATCACAAGAAGTAAGTGGGAGGAAAGGCAGTAGAGGAAACGAGAGTAGGCAGCATTTTCTATGAATTTGCTCAGAAAAGGGAGGAGAGTTACGAGATGCTGGCTTCTAATTTGAACTCATTTTCCCTGTAGCTAGATGGAAGTTAGGCCACATGGGGCCGGTGTAGGTTGGTGGGGAACGTGTGAAACCTTCTCCACCTACCTGCCTCAGTCTTGACATCTCTCTCGTCATCCTGTTGGTGGCTAAAGAGTGGGACTCCCCAATAAGGCACTAAAACAAAGTTGTGACAATCAGACGAGATAATATTTTTAAAGCATTTAGCACAATACCTGGCACACAATAAGCACTTAATATATGTTTCTTCCCTACACTCTCCCCACTAAGACAATGGGGACAGGAGTTCATACTTTAAGCAGGGGCTTGAAAAGGCCACGCATATGTATACCCTACCCCCTATTTTGTATGCAGTACGTTGGATGGAGCACTGGGCCTGAGTCAGGAGGACCCGAGTTTAAATCTGACCTTAAGCACTTCTAGCTGTGTGACCCTGGTCAAATCACTGAACCTCTCAGTTAGGCAACACGCTAAGACTATAAGTTACAGAGAAGGTGCCAGCCTGTTCTGGCCGAGGGAGTTTACTTGTCCTATAGTACCCTCTATCAGTGAAATCACAGGTCTGCAAAAATGCATACATGTACACACATGTGTATGTAGGTGGGTACATATGTATACACACTCCCATATAGTTATGTATACCTATATATATGTATATATCTATATGTGCAAGTATATATGCATATATATGTATACTGACTGTATAACAGTACACTGACTACACATATATGTATTTATACGTCTCTCTATCTCTCTATGCAGATACATATGAACATATATATATATATATATTTATGTGCAGTATGACGTATTGGATAGAAAGCTGGCTTCAGAAATAGGAAGACTCGATTCTCCAGCCCTGAGGCTGTTCTCTAAAGACTATTAGTTAGAGAAAGGGTGTCAGCCTGCATTGGTAGAGGGTGTTTCCTCCTCCTGGAGTACCTTTTGACATCATAGATCCAGTTCATAGCCCTGTGACATTTAAAAAGTTCAAGAGACAGAGTTTCTGAGTAATTAATCATTTTATTAATAATACTAGCATATTACTAATAAAATGGGTCAATGACAGTCTTGAATACCAAAGATGGTGGTGGGCTCACAGTTTATATGCCCTTGGAAGACAGGTGTTCCTGAGTGGCAATCAACTCTGGTTGGTTAACAATTAATGAGAGAGGGGGAGCTAGATGGCTCAGTGTTTGGAGCTCCAACCTTGGAGTCAGGAGGACCTGAGTTCAAATCCGACCTCAGACACTTGACATTTACTAGCTGTGTGACCCTGGGCAAGTCACTTAACCCTGATTGCCTCACCAAAAAGCAAAATAATAATAATAATAATAATAATAATAATAATCAAAAAACAAAACAAAAAACCTCCCAAAAAACAATTAATGAGAGAGAGTGAATATTATAATGGGAGGCTAAGGAAAATGTAACTTTGATCACATCATTTACTTCCAAATCACCCCCAGGATCTACATCTTCCACCTGAGCCTAAGCAGAACACGAGTCTAGAGTTTCACCTTAGATTAAATCCCTTGTAAGGTTGAGTGGGGTCACCCAGATCAAGAAGAATGTTCATCCTATGTGCTTTCATTAGTCCTATCCTTCAGAGGCTGAGTCTCGAAATGAGGACTTTAGAAAAAGAGGGAGAACTCTGGATCTCTCCAAATCATTAGTTATTAATAATCATTTCTCTCATCCCTATTTATTTACACATACATGTACACACACATACATATGTATGTGTGTGTGTATATATATATATATACCCCAATTTACATATATACTCCCCAAATATCTGTATCTATAGATATCTATAGATATAGGTGTGTACGTGAGTGTGTATATAATACATAAAAAAATAAAATATATACAGATATCCATATATGGGTACATATATGTACACACATGTATACACATATAAATCTACATAGCCATGTATATATTTATATACACATATAGGGAAATAACAATACGTGGTACTGATGCGGTTTAGGGGTTCAGGGGTGCTGGGACCCCAATAACACAACACACGGGTCCTGCCCAAAAGAATTCGACCCAAGCCTTCTTTCAGCCAAAGACAAGGTTTATTAGAACATCCATCATATTGGGCAGACTCTTAAGGAGTCTGAACATGGGTAAGCAGTAGCTAGATTATAAGAATCTGAGCAGTGACTAGATTTTAAGAATCTAAGCCTCTTAATGGAGACAAGATGGACCTTATATACAGAAAGACTATGGGAGGCATCTAGGAGTGGCCAAGCAGTCTATGAGGTAATAGAATTCCAGGGATCTGGACCACAAGGCCAAGGTAGAATGGCCTGGGGCCATAGGGAGGTCCACAATGGAAGGCCAGTTGATGGGATTATAGCCTCAGGGGAATGCCAGAAATTTGGTCATGTGGAAAAGTCCAGGGCTTTTCCTTTCTGGGACCCAGATCCCAACCCCATCATTACCTTAAGATTATATGGTAGAGCAAGTCGGCGGGCAGGGTTATACAAGGATAAGAAGGTGAGACTGGGAGTCAGGCATTCAGAGTTCCTGTCTTGGCTTTGCTGTGTCACTTCTCCAATCTGAGACATGCTCCATAAAAAGGGAAGGCTAGATTAATTTTGGGTTTAGAGCTGGGAAATACCTTTGACGTTATCTAATCCATTTCCTCCCCCCTCCCAGTCACATTTTAAAGAGGGGAAAACTGAGGCTCAGGGAGATGAAGTTAAATGTTCTACAAGTAGAAAATATCAGGACTGAGGCAATCTCTAATGGCCCTCCCAGCTCTAATCTTTGGCAACTACTTCTACATGAGGCAGGGTTGTGTTGGAACCAGCTGTATTGGGGAGAACCGATGGTTAAGTTTTCAGTGTGAACATTTACCTCAGAAATTGGCAAATGGTACAAATCTGGGCTTGACTTAATGTTTTATGGATTACCTAGGCTTAAGAAGATGATGGAGAAAATCTTAATAACACAGATTAAACTTAAAAGTATGTGGCCCACTCCCCCCACCCCCAAAGTGATTGTTAAACATTTGTCAGCATAACCCTGGAAAGGTCACAGTGAATTGGAGTGGTTTGGAACATGAATCAGATGAGATTTTAGTTTGGCCTTGAAGGATGGGGTTGGAGAAGGAAGGCACTTCTGGCAGAGGGCGCTGTGTGAAAAAATGCAAGAATGTGCAGGGCAGTGGATGACTGGAAGGAGGTGAGTCTCTTTGGAATTCAGTGTTTGCTTTGGGGAATGATCAAAGATAAGGCTGGGGGCAGACTAGAATTTCGTTTCCAGCATCAGACTTAATGGACACCTCTGGCAGTGACCCACCCCATGCTCTCAGAAACAATGCTCTGATTCTGGACCACTTTCACGGACCCCACCCTTCCTTCCTGACTCTGGAGTCCAGGACCACCCTTCCCTAGCAGAGATGTTCTCTCCACCCTGCTGTTCTTCTGTGCAGTAAGTCTGAGCTCGCCTTGCAAAGGCAACATTCAAACTGAAGGAAATGAAGTCTTTTCATCTTCACACAATATTTTCTATTTTTGGTTAGCCAACCTGTCAAGGCTAGAATCCTCTGGAGGTGTTTCCTTCCACATCAACCTCTCTTCCTTTGTGAAAACCCTTCTAGGGGCTCTCATACTGGCTGAACCAAATAAACACCACTTGACCCCTCAGGTCCTTCCCAGGGCTAATTTGTTTTATTTTCCCACAACTTAGATAATGTAATTCCTCTGCTTAGAAAACTCCTGTGGCTCTTTATTGCTAGAATTAAATACAAACTTCCCCACAAAAGGGTCCCAATCTACCTCCAACTTCATTTAAATATTTCAAATATCTTTGATTTCTTCAGTGTGGTTAATCTGGTGACCAATGCTAATTACAAGTCTGTGTCTTGGTAGATACCTTGGTAGATGATGTCCTGATGAATGCAATGGAGAGATGTGGTCCAAATCAAGTGTTAGGTGTTAGGTGGATTTAAGACTTGGTTGAGTGACCAGTTGGTAAATCATATCAACAAGCATTTATTAGGTACCTATTATATTTCAGGAACTGTGCAAAGCTCTGGGGGCATAAAGAAAGGCAAAGGACAGTCCCTGCTTTCAGGGAGTTCATAATCTAAGGGCGGGAAGGGGAGACAGTCTGCCAACAACTAAGTACAAATGATCTACACAGGATAAATCAGAGATGATCAACAGGGGGTGTTTGGGAAAGACTTCTCGCGGAAGATGGGATTTGGTTGTTGCTTACTTGTTCTCTGACTCTTTGTGACCCTGTCTGGGGTTTTCTTGGTGAAGATACTGTAGTGGTTTGCCATTTTCTTCTCCAGTTCATTTTACTGTTGGGGAAACTGAGGCAGACTTGCTCAGTGTCTCACAAGTTGTAAGTGTCTGAGTACAGATTTGAACTCAGGTCTTCCTAACCCTAGGCAAGGTGTTCTATCCACTGCGTCACCTCAATGGTTTGACATAAGGAAAACCTTCCCCACAATTAGAACTATCCAAACTTCCAAAAGTGAAATAGGTAGCCTCAGATGGGAGTGCATTTTTGTGTATTGTATAAATAGGGCGTGTCCTTATCCAGAGCACCCCCTGCCAGTGAAATCACTGTCCTGGAACACAAAAGGAAGACTTTGACAACTTCAAGGTGAATCCTTTCATTTGTTTTGGTATTGGAAAATTCGGGCAGAATAAACAAATGGAGACCACCTTGCCTCACTGGAGGTCTCCATGAGACAGCTTCACGATCACTTGGGAATGTTGTCAAAGGAATTCTTGGTCAAGTACAGTTGGACTAGATACCTAAGTGTAAAATGTCCAGAAAGGACTGACCAGAAGGCCAAGGCCTCAACTTCTTGCTGTAAGATGAGTTGAGAGGGGCTTAGATTCTTAAAATCTAGCCACTGCTCAGATTCCTAAAATCTAGCCATGGCTTAGATTCTTCATGTCTAGCCAATAGCTTACTAATGTTCAGACTCCTTAAGAGTTTGCCCAATATGATGGATGTTCTAATAAGCCTTGTCTCTGGCTGAAAGAAGGCTTGGGTCGAATTCTTTTGAGCAGGACCCGCTTGTTGTGATTTGGGGGTCCCAGCACCCCTGAACCCCTAAACAACATCATTTTGGTGGCCCGTACGGGGAAACTGCCTAACTCCAAGTTCTTTTCCAGCCAAGACTGGAAGATATGTAAGCCTCCCCCCTCCCCTCCTTTCTTGCTCTGCAGTTGGGGTCGCTCTTCAAGCACCAAGGCTTGGAGGTGCTTTTTTAGCAGACAGTTACGAGGTTGTCTCACACTCAGCCTGACACTCTCAGGCTCTTGGTCCACTGGGTTGGTTCAAGGCCATGGACTTGGGTACACCTTCCCCACCATAGAGGACAAGGATGGATTCCCTATCCGGAAGTATATGAATTCCCTCGATGCTAGCGAATTGGGGACAACTGCAGTTGCTTTTTGGTTCCCTGAGGCTTACTTATTCCCTTCCTTTTGCACCTCTGAATCCTCCTTAATGGAAGTTATAGGTAAAGGTAGAACAGCTAAAAATATCTTGGCAGATTCTGGAGGTTTTGTGATTGATCATTAAGGAGTTTAGAACTCCTCCTTACAACCCTGGTCACTCTTTTCTCCCACTCCCTTCGCTTGAGTCAAGAGAGTATCTATTAACCCCTCTCATAGGAGAAGAGAGTTTTACCCTTTACCCCTCACCTTTGATTTCGCCCTCCCCCACCTCGGAAAGGAAGGATGGGGGAGGGGCTGCAGCAACCTCGTGGGCACCCCCGGCAATGGCCTTGAGCTCTGGGGCAACCTTTGCCTGGAAGCATCACCTAGGTTCAGCACATCCTGTCCAAGGTAAAGAAGCTGGCCTCTGAACTTGGGTAAGCATGCTCTTTTAAACTTGTAGTTTTAACTGTTAATGATGAGACATTGACTCTCTGTGTAAAGCAGCTTGGAAACGCATTTGACAAAACTGAAGTCACCTGATTAATAATGGGTTTGTTTCAAGTTTCAAATTGGTGAACTTTTTGTATCAGTTATGTCAAGCAACTTTTCATAATTTGGTTACTGCTAAAATAATTTAGCTATTATTGGTTATTGTTTTAATGTGTAAACTAGCTGAGAAGCTTGCTTGGGTTATGGCTTGCTGAGAATTTGCAAGTGTATAGAAATCTAATGAATGACTTTTTACACCAGGACAAATTTAAGTTTGAGATGTAAATCCTGGAAAAGTTTTTCTAAACTGTGATTAGTGAAACTTGCTGTTTGAGGTAAAAGCTCATAGGATTTTATTTTGAGTTGTCTGATGGGTTATGATCCATCGATAATCAATAATCCACCATCTGAGAGAAATGCCACAAGCTACTCAGAGAAGGTGATACTGGTAAGAAGTTAGCATTGGAAAAGCTGAGATGACAATTTTAGCCTCAGTCTAAGATGGGATCCTCCTGGCTCAGTTTCCCCATTATGTTCCTTTGAAAGGGAATGTTACCCACCTGGCTACTCTTGAGTCTGGCTGTGAGGTGGATTTAATATAGCACGGTTGGAAAACTGAATTATCAGAATCCAAATAGAGCTAAGGATGTTTTATCCTCTCATATTTGAGCCCTAAATCTCTAGTCCCTGTTTTATATCTGGACCTTGAAGTCTTTTCTGTCAGATTTGTGTCTTCCAGACTATAGGTCATTCACCTACAGTTGGTAGCAAACAGCGAGTACCAGCCAACGTCCCCACATCATTCCCTGGATGCATCTTGCTCTCTGTTTCAGTCAACCTCCTCTTTGGGACCCCCTCAACGCAGGGACAGCTCTACGCCCCTTGCTAGCAGGAAGCAGTTTCAGAAGCCGAGAACTTTGCCCCTTACCCCAAAAGAATTTGGGTTCCTATTTGTTTGAGGAGGGAATGATAGGGTTGGGATCTGGGCCCCAGAAAGGAAAAACCCTGGGCTTTCCCACATGACCAAATCTCTGGTGTTCCCCTGAGGCTATAATCCCATCAACTAGCCTTTCACTGTGGACCTCCCTGGGCCATTTCTCCATTCTCCTTTGGCCATGTGGCCCAGGTCCCTGGAATTTATTACCTCATAAACTGCTTGGCCACTTCTAGATTCCTCCCATAATCTTTCTGTATATAAGGTCCATCTTGTGTCCATTAAGAGGCTTCTTAAAATCTAGCCACTGCTTAGATTCTTGTAATCTAGCCACTGCTCAGATTCCTAAAATCTAGCCACTGCTTAGATTCTTGTAATCTAGCCACTGCTCAGATTCCTAAAATATAGCCACTGCTTAGATTCTTGTAATCTAGCCACTGCTCAGATTCCTAAAATCTAGCCACAGCTTAGATTCTTAAAAACTAACCAATAGCTTACTAATGTTCAGACTCCTTAAGAGTCTGCCCCATATGATGGATGTTCTAGCAAACCTTGTCTCTGGCTGAAAAAAAAAAAAGATGAGTTGAGAGCACTGGCAATGTGGCCAAGAAAATGGGTACATAATGATTTTCAATCTATTAAACAGTAAGTATTTATTAAGTACTTACTGTTTGCTAGACACTGAAAGGTACAAAGACACTAATTAAATAACCTCTGCCCTGGAGGAATTTACATTCAATTTTTGGAGACAACATGTACTACATTTGTTGTTCAGTTGCGTCCAACTGTACTGACTTCCCTGGACAAAGTCCATGGGGTTTTCTTGGCAAAGATAATGGAGTGGTTTGACATTTCCTTCTCCAGATCACTTTATAGATGAGGAAACTGAGGCAAACAGGGTAAAGTGACTTGTCCAGGGTCATACAGCTAGGAAGTGTCTGAAACAGATTTGAACTCAGGAAGAGGAGCCGTGCTGCCTCTGGGCCCAGCACTTTATCCACTGCACTCTAGCTGCCTGGTGTGCAATAGGCACTTAATAAATGCATATTTATTGACTGAATGAATGACTAGTTAGCCTTATCCTCCTCTCTTGGTTTGATCCTTCTTTTTCTGTGACTTCTTCCTGGCTGATGGCTTCAAGGGAAAGAAAATTTGGTGACAGAAACCTCAGGTTCTGTCCTTCTGAGGCTAGCATGTGGTCCATGAATACGAGCCTCAAGTTTCTGCCTGGGCATTTGCTCTTTCATTTTTGGTGAAGGATGTTAATGTGTAGACAACAACCTTGTGAGTTCCTAAAGGTCAGGAGAGTGAGCCACCTGAGATCCTGGAGGTGTGGGAGTAGATCTGTGCTGGATTTTGTGCCAGATCACCTATGAGACCCCAGGTAGCGACCTTCAGGACCAGCCTAGCCATAGCTGAATCAGGGCCTCATTCAACAGCAATGCCACATTGGTGGGATCGATGCTAAGTAAAAAACGCACTAAGTTTGAACCCGCTTTCCCCAGCTGGGGAGGGTGTGTCTTTGAGATGTTATGTCTCTATTTCTTACTATATCTTTAAAGTAAATATCCCTTTGTAGAAGGTAATTGGTATTAGTTGGTTAAACGGAATTGGCACTTAGCAATGTGAGAATACACTCAGAATGAGAACTCCAGGTAATAGTTTTGGAGAAAGAGCCACCTTACTACCCGTCAGGGGAGGAGCTGTAGCTAACATTGCTTTGGGAGAATGAGGTCAGAGAGTACTTGCTGAATAAATGTTTATGTTCATTATAGGTTCTATTTGTTAATAAATTATACATATTCAGTAATTTTACTACTTACATAAGAATAGTTAAATAATTGAGAAAGAAGGTCTTTCTCGCTTAGCAATCAATCAACAGACATTAGGCAGCAAAGTGGATAGAGTGCCAGGCCTGTAGTCAAGAAGACCTGAGTTCAAATCTGGCCTCAGACACTTACTTGCTGTGTGATCCTGGGCAAGTCACTTCACTCGATTTGCCTCAGTTTCCTCATCTGTAAAATGAGCTGCAAAAAGAAATGGCAAACCACTCCAGTATCTCTGCCAAGAAAACCCCAAATGGGGTCACAAAGAGTCAGATATGACCGAACAACATCGGACAATTGGTATTGGGCAGTGAGGTGACACAGTGGAGTCAGGAAGACTCATCTTCCTGAGTTCAAATCCAGCCTCAGACACTTACTAACTGGGTGACCCTGGGCAAGTCACTTCACCCTGTTTGCCTCAGTTTCCTCATCTGTAAAATGAACTGGGGAAGGAAGTGGCAAACCACTCTAGTATCTTTGCCAAAAAAACCCCCAAAATGGAGTTACAAAGAGACTGACTCAACTGAAACAACCAAACAACAAAATATGGTGTGTAAGGCACTGTGCTGAGTAAGCTCTGAGAATACGAAAAAAAAAAAAAAAAAGGCAAAAACAATCCCTACCCTCAAGGAGCTTACATTCTGGTGGAGGAGATAATGTATGAACAATTAAGTACATAAACGATTCCTGAATCAAAGGCACAAGGTAACTTTGGGTAGGAGGATTTGGGGAGGCTGCCTATTGGTTAAGCTGAGATTGGAAGAGGCAAGAATAAAGAGACAGAGCATTCCACTGGGCCACAGCCATGGAAAAGGTATGGAGAGGGAGTGCCACATGTGAGGAGCAGCAGATAAGCCAGTGGGGCTACAATGGGCCGTTAGTTAGAGGAGAGTTAAGTGTGAGAAAATGGGAAGGGCAGAAAGGGGTTGGGTTATGAAGAACTTTAACTACCAAAGGACATTATGTTTGATCCTACACATAACAGGGAACTATTGGTGTTAACTGAGTGTGAGTGTGAGTGTGAGTGTGTGTATGTGTGTGTGTGTGTGTGTGTGTGTCTGGGGGTGGGCATGGTCAGACATGTGCTCTAAGCACTGAAAAAGTATGGACTGGAGTAGGGAGAGACTTGAGGCAGGAAGACCAGTTATGGTTAGTGATAGTCTCTAGGCAAAAGGTGACAAAGACCCAAACTAGGGTGGTGGCTGTGTGAGTGGGGAAGACGGGATGTATGTGAGAGATGGTGTGAAAAGAGAAACAAGATTAGGCATCAGATTGCATACGTGAGGGGGGTGTGAGGGAGGAGTTGAAGATGATACCAAGACATTGAAACTAGGTGACTGGCAAGATGGCAGTGCCTTCAAAAGGAGTAGGTAATTCAGAAGAGGGGAGGGCTTTAAGAGGGAATGATAATGAGTTTGGTGATGATCTCTATGCTATTTATGCAGCCCTAACCTCTCTCCTAATCTCTAGCTTCATATCTTCACTGCCTATTGACCATCTTGAGCTGATGTCCCACAAACATCATAAACTCATCGTGTCCAAAACTGAACTCATTTTCTTCACTCTTCTTACCTTTCCTGACTGTCGAGGGTAGTACCACTTTCCCAGGCCAGCATTTAATAAGGTGCCTGGCACACAGTAGGTACTTTGAAAATGCTTGTTGACTTGATATGTTGAGTTTGAGATGCCTATGGGACATTCAGTTTGAGATTTCCAAAAGGTGACTGGTGATGTGGGATTGGGCCTCAGGAGAGAGAATAGGGTTGGACACATTTATCTGGGGATCATCTGTTTATAGAGATGATAGCTGAACTCATGGGAACTGGTGAGCTCATCAGAAGAGACATATTATTATGACTGTGTTCCATGATTAAATATGAAGCATTAATATTTAATAAACTGGGGTGTGGGCTCAAACTAATTCATTACCTAAAAAGAAGAGACAGCTAGGTGGTACAGAGACAAGAGCACTCGGCCTGGAGTCAGGAAGACCTGAATTCAAATTCAGCCTCAGACACTTGGTAGTTGTGTGATGCTGGGCAAGTCACTTAATCTGTTTAACTCAATTTCCTCATCTATAAAATGAGCCGGAGAAGGCAATGTCAAACCACTCTAGTATCTTTGCCAAGAAAACCCCAAATGGAGTCATGAAAAATTGAACACAACTGAACATCAGACTTTCCTTGGTATGGGAAGATAGGTAGAATAGTACGTAGAGTGCCAGGCCTGGGTCAAAAAGACTCATCTTCCTGAGTTCAAATCTGGCATCAGACACTTGCCAACTGTGTGACCCTGGGCAAGTCACTTAACCCTCTTTGCCTCAGTTTCCTCATCTGGAAAATGAGCTGGAGAAGGAAATGGCAAGCTACTCTAAGTTATCTGCCAAGAAAACCCAAATGGGGTCACAAAGAGTTGGACATGACTGAAATGACAGCAAGCAAGTTTATTAATGGGAAATAAATTATTCAATCATACCTTTAGATTGCTATGAAGCTTGAGAGGATAAAATTAAATGCATGGCAACAAGTCGAGTGTCAGACTTAGATTGGGGGAATTTACAAATTAGCATAGTAAAACCCCAGCTTCTATTATACTTTGTTAAACATGGGACCACGTTCTTTACAACCTGCTACACGCTGGTATGTGATCTTCATACCTGCTACAAAGATATGGACATGGATAGATAGATATGGATATATACACACATACATATATATTATATAGAGTGTTTTCTAATATACATTTTGTTTTTCTGTGATAGATATAAGCTTCTGAAAGACATTGATTGTTTATTTTTCACCTAGGTACACCCAGTGCCTAGAACATGTTGTTAAGTCATTTCAGTTGTGTCCAACTCTTCGAGACCCCATGTGGGTTTTTCTTGGCAAAGATATTGGAGTGGTTTGCCGTTTCTGAGTGTCTGAGGCCAGATTTGAATTCAAGAAGATGAATTTTCCTGACTCCAGCCCAGCACTCTATCCACTGCACCACCTATCTACCTGCTATGTACCCGGCACATAGTAGACACTTAATAAATGTTTGCTGAATTGAATTAATGACTCTGAGTGCAAGTTTCCTTATCTATATAAAAAGCATGGTGACTAGACTAGGTGACCAGACCAGCTTTTTTAAAAAAATAATATTTTAGCGGCAGCTAGGTGGCGCAGTGGATACAGCACTGACCCTGGAGTCAGGAGGACCTGAGTTCAAATTCAGCCTCAGACCAAACACTTGACACTAGCTGTGTGACGCTGGGCAAGTCAGTTAACCCCGATTGCCTCGCCAAAAAAAAAAAATAATAATAATAATAATATTTTATTCCCCCTCAATTACATGTAAAAACAATTTTTAACATTTGTTGCTGTTTAGTTTTGAGTTCCAAATTCTATCCTTACCCCCTCCCCCGTTGGTAACCAATCTGATATAGGTTATACATGTGCAACTATGTAAAACATTTCTATATTAGTCATTCTGTGCAAGAAGACAAGAAAGAAAGAAAAAGAAAGGAAGGAAGGAAACAAGGAAGGAAGGAAGGAAGAAAGAAAGAAAGAAAGAAAAGAAGGAAGGAAAAAAGAAAGAAAGAAAAGAAGGAAGGAAGGAAGACAGGAAGGAAAAAAGAAAGTTTGTTTCAGTCTGTATTTAGACAACGTCAGATCTTTCTCTGGAGGTGGATAGCATTTTTCTTCATAAGTCTTTTGGGACTGTTTTGGATCCTTGTATTGCTGAGAACAGCCAAGTCATTCACAATTCTTCTTTGTACAATATTGCTGTTACTGTGTACAATGTTCTCTTGGTTCTGCTCACTTCACTTTGTATCAGTTCACGTCAGTCTTTCCAGGTTTTTCTGAAATCATCCTGCTTGTCATTTCTTATACCACAATAGTATTCCATCCCAGTCATATACAACTTGTTCAGCCTTTCAGTGCTTCTTAAGCTGTGAGTCAAGACCCACAGTACAAGGAGCTCTAAAGGGGTCACGAGTGGAAAAAATTTAAGAAGCCCTCAATTTCCAATTCTTAGCTACCACAAAAAGAGCTGCTATGAATATTTTTGTACAAACAAGTCCTTCTCCCCGTCCCCTTTTTTATTTCTTTGGGATACAGACCTGGCAGTGGTATTGCTGAATCAAAGGGTATGCACAGTTTAATAGCCCTTTGGCACAGTTCCAAATTGCTCTCCAGAATGATTGGATCAGTTCACAACTCCACCAACAGTGCATTAGTGTCCCAGTCTTCCCATATCCCCTCCAATATTTATTATTTTCCTTTTTTGTCATATTAGCCAATCTGATAGATGTGGTGGTATCTCACAGTTGTTTTAATTTGCATTTCTCTAATCAATAGTAATTTAGAGCATTTTTCCATGACTATAGATAGCTTTGATTTCTTTGTCTGAAAACTGCCTGTTCATACCCTTTAATCATTTATCATTTATTGTATTCCTATATATTTGACTCCATTCTCTATACATTTGAAAAATGAGGACTTCATCAGATATAATTGCTGTAAAATTTTCCCCCTTTTCTGCTTTCCTTCTAATTTCGAAACAGACCAATATTTATAATTACCGCTTTGTAATATCACTTGAAAACTGATACTGCTAAACCTTTGTCCTTCCCGCATTTTCCCTGAAATTTGATTAATGTTTCCTTTAGGTAATTAGATGCTATGCCATTCAGCATACACATATTAACTAATGATATTAATTAATTATCTATCATGCCTTTAAGTCTTTTGTAGTTTCCTCTTTTAACGAAGTCTATTTTTACTATTGCCTCAACTAAGATCATGATTGCTACCCCTACTTTTTCTTTTTTACTTCACCTGAGGCACGATAGGTTTTGCTCTAGTTCTTTATATTAATTCTGTGTGAATCTTTATATTTCAAATATGTTTCTTGAAAATGACATATTATGGGATTCTTTTTTCTAATATATTCTGCCATCCTTTTTTGTTTTATGTGTGAATTCATCTTATTTGTGTCCACTCTTATGATTGTTAATTTTAGATTTTTTATTCCCTTTCCTCTCCCTCCTTCCAAAGAAGGACAGAGTGGTGAGAAAGGAGTGTGCTTAGTGCTAATGATTTATAATTCAAATGAGCTGCTTCTGCTCTCTTTCCTCTCTTTTCTTCCTTCTGTCCCACTTCCAATCACAGGCTCTTACCTTTTTTTTTTTTTTTTGGTGAGGCAATTGGGGTTAAGTGACTTGCCCAGAGTCATACAGCTAGTGAGTGTTATGTGTCTGAGGGTAGATTTGAACTCAGGTCCTCCAGACTGCAGGGCCAGTGCTCTATCTACTGCACCACCTAGCTGCCCCTTACCCTTTCTTTTTAATCCTCTCTTCATAATCTACCCATTGAAGTTTGAATTTGTTTTGCTTATGAATAATTCCTCCCTGAATCTACCATTCCTCCTAGTCCTTGCTTTCTTCCCTCTCTGTTCCTGCCTGTTTCCCTATTGAGTTTAATGCTGAGTCTGTTTTCTGAGGACCATTCAAGTAATTACAACTACTTCACTGGTAGGCTAGCTACCTGGTGATGTCTTTGGCCATGGCATCCCTTGAAACAAAGAAAAATGTAAAATAGCTCTCAGTGCTTTAAGGCCCCCTTTTGCTTCTGCAATGATGGTGGCCCAGTGGTGGGAAAGGGGGCAATAAAGGCTAAGAATCACACAGTTTTTAGGTCATCAACAAATTTCAGTTTGACTAAAGGTCCCCTAAATGTGAGGGCAGCTAGGTGGTACAGTAGATAGAGCTCTGGGCTTGAAATCAGGAAGACTCCTTTCCCTGAGTTCAAATGCAGCCTCAGACACTTATTAGCTGTATGATCTGGGCACTCACTTAACCTTATTGCCTCAGTTTCCTCACCTGTAAAAATGAGCTGGAGAAGGAAATAGCAAACCAGTCCAGTATCTCTGCCAAGAAAACCCCAAATGGGGTCATGAAGAGTGGGACACAAACAACTCAAACGACAAAACCCTAAATGTGAGATCCTTGTCCTAAAGCCCATGACCCTGACATAATGCTGGAATAGCTGAATGATGTGAATCTTGACATTATTGGTATGGATCCAGAAATGTCTAAGAAACAAACACAAAAGGAGAAAGTAACTCCACAACTCCAAGCAGAACCTCAGATTAAAAATTTAGATCGGCCATTAGAGGGGAAATGAAGCATAAATCTGATCGTGTCAGCCCTCCAGCTCAGTGAGTCCCAGCACTTCCCCACTGCCTCCAGGTTCACATATAAAATCCTCTGCTCAGCCCCTCAGAACCCAGCATCCATTCATTTTTCCAACCCCCTATACATCACTGTCCTCCACACCCTCCATGAGCCAGTTCTGCTGTCCTACTGGCAGCTGCTCAACCATCGCTTCATCTCCCATCTTCATGCCTCCATGTTGGCTGTCCCCCAGGCTGGAATGTATCCTCCTCACTCACGCCTCTTGGTTGCTATGGTTTCTTTCAAGAGTCAGTTCAAGCCGCACTTTCTGCAAAAGGCCTTTCCTGTCCCCTTCCCGCCCACTATTGTTGGTGCTGTGTCCTCTGAATCCACCTTTCATCTTCTCTGTATATGTCTGCTATGTTCCTAGTTTTGTATACGTTGTCTCCACTATTAAAATGGAATCGACCTGAGGGCAGTGACTGGTTTTTTTGAGGTTTTTTTTTTGGTCTTTCTTTGTCTTCCCGATGCTTTGCACAGTCCCTGGCATGTAGTAAGTGCTTAATGAATGCTTGTTGACCGACTAGCGTTTGTTATTTTCACTTATGTCTGACTCTTCATGACCCCATTTGGGGTTTTCTTGGCAAAGATATTGGAGTGATTTACCATTTTCTTCTCCACCTCATTTTATCGATGAGGAAACTGAGGGAAATAGAGTTAAGTGAATTGTCCAGGTTCACATAGCTAGTAAGTGTCTGAGGCTAGATTTGAATTCAGGTCCTCCAGACTCCAGGCGTGGGGCTCTATCCATTGAACAACCTAGCTGCCCCTATATAATACATCTAACCTTTGGGGAGAAGGCACTAGCAGCTAGGGATTTGTGTGCCTCAGTTTCCTCATTTTAAAAATGGGGATGACAACATTCATGCTGCCTTCTTAATTTGTTGTACAGAAGATGCTTTGTAGACTTTATAGCATTATAAGAATATGAGCTGTCATTAAACAAGATCATTAATAAAGGACAGGCATAGATTCAGTTACATTTATTTCATTTATTATCAAAACTATAAATTAGGACACCCAAGGTTTTGATCCAACATTAGAAAGGGTTTAAAAAATGATTTTCCATAATAAAAAATAAGACCATCTATTATCAGGTAGCTCTACATAAAACCAGTTACTTATTGGTCTTTATATTACAGTAGCACACCCTACATTTGATTTTCCTATAATTATGAAGAATTTTACACAACTCAATTAAAATAATACAAAGTATGGATTTAAACATGATTTACAAATCTTACAAAATGGAAAGGCACCTTCTGGGAGTTTGACTACTTTGGGGTGCAGAGAAATATAGCTTTTGGACTCTGTAGGGACTTGGGGCTCAGGAGAGAGCTGTACACACCACGGGGGAAATTTATGAGGACTCCAGGAGGGGAGAAAAGCTCTTCCATCCAACGAGGAGCCATGAGTCACCCTTTGCTGCATGTGCTCTCTAATCCCTTGGATTTTAGGGGAAACATTTTTCTACAAACTCTTCTCACTCTATCATCTCCGTGAATGCCCACTTTGAAAATCTGTTTGGGTGAAAGCACACCAGTTTGGAGGCACCACTGGGGAACACATCGTTGGGTCAGCTTGTGAGTACCAGAGACACCACCTCTATTCCTCAGGATTACCTCTAGACTTGTGAGGGGAGACATAGTCTGGGAAGAAGTAATTAGTCATTTGGGGTGTAGGGGTGTTCTGGAGGACTAGCACCTCTAGTGTGAAGGCTTGCCCAACCCTTTTCAGGGCTGCTCATCCATCTTTGGTGTCCACCTGACTCACCCAATTCTCACCTGTGCTCCTAAGAAACAGTAGCATGTGTAGCGGCCGCACACCGCTTGGCAGTGGGCTAAACTAGGCTGAGGGTAACTGACAGGCCTTAAACATGTTGGTGAATAAGGGGGATGTCTACCCTAAGAAAGTGAAGACTTTTCCTGGCAGAATGGGTGGATGAGAACATTTTGGTTCAATGGCCATGAAGGTGGCTGAAGCAGGGCTGTGGAGCACTTAGAGCTTGGCCAGGCATCAAAGCCACCAAGATCATCCTGGGCCGTTGCCTGCCATCCTGACTTTTGTCCTGACACTGGATGTTGATGACTCCAGGAGAGGGAGGCTGGTGACTTTGTGCAACTCTACCTCACTTAAATCCAATTTACTCGAAAAGTCAAGACATCACTCTGGTCCTCTTGCAAGTCAAAGGACAAACAACAGTTAGTTATTCTCTGGTGTTCCAGCCTGTGAGTGACAGTGAGGGCTGGAACAGTGGACCCAGAGAGGGTGCTATAAATGCAAAGCTTCTAGCTTATAAAAGCTATCCAAATGGAATGTCTTGGAACCTCATCACAGTCACATGTAGCACTGAACACTACATTTAGCACTTGTCTCAAAAATGTGCTAAAGTCTCTAAATAGTTCAGAATTTCTTTAAAGGTGGCAATATACAAAAAGCAGAAAAAGCAATCCTATTATTTGCTCCTTGAAAGAAAAAACACAGCAGAGGGGATCTGTAGAAAGGCTAGTGTTTAGGACCATATATCCCACCCCATAACTATCCATCAATCCCACCCTTCTGGCAATCAGCCTTTAAAAAAGCTAATGTTTGTGCAGAGGGTTGCACAGGACGGAAGTGATCTGGGCTTGTTTCAAAGCAGTAGGCAAAGAAGCAATGAAATAAGGAGATAAATCAGAGAGAGAAGGGATTGATCTGAAAGGCCAGGGGATGGGGTTGGCAAGGAGAAGGGCCACCCCTTCCTCTAAGACAGTAATAAATAAGGAGAGAGTGGAGAGTGATGGGGAAATGATTTGAAGTATAGAGTTAGGGAGAACAGAGCTCCTCTCAAAAAAATTTTTTGAGTATTGTCTCAGGATGAGACAAGTTCTTGACTTTGATAGAAGTGGAAGAGGGTGTTGCAGTTGGGTTGAGGAAGGGAGGTTTGAAACGGCATCTTAAACCACAGAAATACTCAATATAGAAAGTAACATCCTAAGAAAAATTGGAGAATAGAAAGAGGTATTTCCACACCTGTGGCTAGAAGATAAATAATCTTCAAAATTGGTATCTTTTACAGGTAAATAATCTTCATAATAGGTATCTTTTGCTTTAGCATCACCTTCATTTCCTAATCAACCTCTCCCCCACCCAGAGTTGTCTCTTATAACAAAGAATAAAAAAGAGGGAAAGAAAAGAAGTTCATCAAACTAATCAGCATATTCACTGAGTCTAACATTATAGTCAGTGTTCCACAGCCGTAGGAGAAAGGATTAAGAAGGGAGGGAGGTGCCTTCGCATATCTCTTTTCTGGGGAAATCTTGGTCATTATAATTATACGGAGTTCATTTTTAGAATTGAAATTGAAATTCAATTTAAAATTTTCATTGAAGTTGACACTGTTGGAGTAACACACACACATACATGCAAATATCCATATACACACAAACACATATTTATGCATATATACATACATACATGTGTATATATACATATATACACACTATATACACATACACACACACATATATATATACATACATACATACATATATCACGGTAAAGTGACTTGCCCAGGGTCACGCAGCTAGTAAGTGTCTGAGACTGCATTTGAACTGAGGTCCCTCCTAACTCCGGGGATGGTGCTCTAATCACTTCACCACCTAGCTGCCCCATATATAAAAATATACATATACATATACACACATATGTATATACATATATATTTATGTATATGTGTGTATGTGTCTATATATATAATATATATATATGTAGATAGTTTCCCTGATTCTATTTATTTCACTTTATATCTGTTCATTTAAGTCTTCACAGGTCTCAGAATCCCTCATACTCATCATTTTCTTCTGAACAGTAACATCTCGTTACATTTATGTACTGCAATTTGTTTGGCTACTGCCCAACTGATGAGCATCTACTTTGTTTCCTGTTCTTTGCTACCACAAAAAACGGCTGTTATAAATAGTTTGATGTCTATTGTCCTGGTTGTGGAATGTTACATACACTTTCAGATACAATGACCACATTGATTGGATTTGTTTAGCTGTTTTTCCTTTGGTACAAGGGGAGATTTAAAAGAAGTTGAGGTTAAAGTTAGGGACCCTTAATTCCAGAAATGACATCTAAAAACAAAGGATATTAATTACATGTCTTTCTTCCGTCATTCCTTCTTCCTTTCCAAAAAAAAAAATGGTACAAAGTTAATTGTGATGAGGATAAAAGAGATACTCAGACCAAGTGCTCTAGGGAAATTGAGGAGGGAATGACCAGTTTTCAGCTTGTGGGTGCTTAGACAATATTTTATTCGAGAGCTAGGTTGAGCAGTGGATAGAGTGCTGGGCCTGGAGTTAGGAAGACTCATCTTCCTGAGTTCAAATCTGTCTTCAGACACTTACTAGCTGTGTGACCCTGGGCAAGTCACTTAACCCTGTTTGCCTCAGTTTCCTCATCTGTCAAATGAACTGGAGACGGAAATGGTAAACTGCTCCAGTATCTTCGCCAAGAAAACCCCAAATGGGGTCATGAAGAGTCAGACGCAACTGAAAAATGACTGAAACAACAAGCTGCTTAAGGGCAGGGACTGTCTTTTGCCTTTATTTGAGTCCCCAGAGCTTAGCAAAACGCCTGGCACGTAAATGTGCATTGAGTCTCTCTCTGTCTCTCTGTCTCTCGGTCTCTCTGTGTCTCTATCTCTCTCCTGCCTTCCCTGTCTCAACCTTTCCCTCACTTCCTCCTCTCTTCTCCTCACTCCACACTTTCCCTGGCAGAACAGCAGATGAGAACAATTTGTTCCAATGGCCATGATGTTGTGGAGTTTTTAGAGCTTGGTCAGGTATCGAAGACCCCAAGATCATCCGCTGCATCCCGGGCCATCACCAGTCATTTTGCCTTTTGACCTGCCACTGGACTTCGATGATGCTGGAAGAAAGAGTGAGGCTGACAACTTTGTGCAACTCTGCCTCACTTAAATACAATTCCTTCAAATGACAAGACATCACCCCATGATGTCATTGGTCCTCTTCAAAAATAAGGTCCAGCAACAACAACAAAATCATAGTAGAGAACTTACATTTTAGTCTCTGATGAGTCATTAATCAGTTTATGGTGCCATAAATTTCTGCAAATTGGGGAAAAGATTCCTGTCCTTCTTGTCTGTCTTTCTTGTCAGTCTCTCTGACTCAGCCAGAGTCAGGGAGAGAGAGAGAGAGAGAGAGAGAGAGAGAGAGAGAGAGAGAGAGAGATTCTTTCCCAAGAAAAAGTTTTTTCACTCTTTCTGCTTGGGTTGATAAGGCCCCAGAAAAAAGTTAGCTTGACTTTCAGACATAGATAAAATGACAAGACAATCTCTCTCACACACACACACACACACACACACACACAAAGCACTTACTAACAAAGTTCCTTAAAAAAAAATTCAGTGCGCACCAATGGAAGTTTCCTTTTTTAGGTCAAATTCTGGGACTTATATGTCTTTTAAACTAATAACTTTTCCCCTTTTCTGCCTGGGAAGAATCTTCTACCAGTTTGCCAGTCACTCACCAAGCAATGGTTATTTGGGACTGTGGGCTGTGCTTCTCACCAATAATAGTTACCTCTGACATGGTGCTTTCCCCAATTCTTTCCTCAAATAGGAATTATCTCTGTTTTTTTTTTTATTACTTCTTCAGTCTCCTAGAATGGAAGTTGATAATTTACCTAAAGGGTGTCTCAATGTTATGATATTTACCTGTCAATAACTCACCCCTCTTTATATGTAATTGGAAAAAATAAAATACTGTTAAGTGGAAAAAAATAAATAAAATTGGCATTTATATAAAGAAAGAAAAAAAAACCTTTCCCCTCTCCTGGCAAGAAACTAGGAGCCCTTTAAGAAGAAAACAAAGGAACAGCTAAGTGGTACAAGGTGGAGAGTGCTGTCTCTGGAGTCAGGAGGACATGAGTTCAAATCCAGTGCTCAGGCTCTTACTAGCTGTGTGATCCTGAGCAAATCACTTAACTCTGAAAGAAAATTTTTCCAAAGGTCTTAATCACTAATTTTGCTTCACAGGTTTACTATTACCAAATGCTCTTGATAGTTGCACTTAAACACAGATAGGACACCAGACAAACAAGCACAGACTCCCCTAACAGTGTCTGTGTGTGTGTGTGGTGGGGGGGGAGGGGTGGTTACGTTAGCTGGGAAAGGTTGGACTGGGACGACAATTCAAGCCAGGTGCAGCTCTCAGCAGAGATGTCCCTTTGTGCAAAATCTCAGTTGAGTGCTCTTAAAGGAGAATTCCCCCAAGGGGCTACCCCAGAGATCAACTTCCCTCCCCCAGACCTTTTTGTGGTTGCCAACCTCAAACAGTTAAAATTAAGGTAGACCAAAACACAAAGGTCCTAGTACCACAATTATTTTATTAGTAAAGCTCAAATTTACCAATAAATGGATTCTCAGCTTCCCCAGCAAAACTAAGACCCTGAATGAGGGGGACAGCTCCCTTTTATAGCTTTGGGGAGTGCAGAAAATAGGAAGGCTAGCACCATAGATGAGAGAAAATAGGATTGAATGGAGATTAGGAATGAGAGCTAGCAACAACCCCACCCCCCCCTCACCTTCCCTCCTGTGACTAAGAAATGTCCATTCCTTGAATCTAGCTAAATCTGCAAGGACAGAGACAGCAAACCAGACTTCTTTGGATAACAAACCAGACCTCCCTAAAGAACAGCTTGATGATGTAAAGATACTACACCAGGCTCCCTGGTGTCCACCCACCTCCTTTAAAGGTAACGTATTTCCTTGACACAAGAATAGAACAGTGATTAACAGAACTGGATTTCTAAACTTAACTCATTACGAGTCAGCTAAGTTTCTGAATTAAGTTAGAGACAAAGAATTATGACTCAGGCAGTTACAGGACAAAATCAATTAACTGTAAGTAGGAACAATTTTTTTAAAAAAGACAGAGAATCAATCTGATTATCAATTGATTTAATAATTAAATTAAACCAATAGATTTAAAAGTGGAAAGGACCTTAGAAGCCAACAACTACAGTTCTAATACCAGTTTCTTCAAGGCGGCTACCAGTGGCTTGAAATCATTTTCATCTACTTAGGGCACTTCCTATTCCTTCGCCAGTCCAGGAGATCTTATTATTTGCTGTAACTAGGTTTCCCGTTTTTGTCTATGCTGCTACTGGAATGGTTATAAATAGTTATAAAAACACAGGTTTTCAATTTCATACCAAATATCTTAAATGATTTCCATAGTATTTATTACAAATTGACTAGGTCTTAATCTCCTCCACATCATGGTAAACCACAAAACCCCAAATGTATTCTCTCCTGGGTCTTGGTAAGACCATATAAGTCAGGGCCCAAATTCCTTTAATGGGGCCATAGGCATGAAAGATGTATTCTAAGTGGTTGCACTCACAGCCTGACCTCCATGGCCATAGGTTAGGGGTGATTGCTGAAGGATTGTTTCACTCGTCAAGCCAACTTTGATGAGTGAGACCATCATTTATCACTCACATTTAAGAGAAGCCATGTCTAATCATCCCAATCTATATCTGGCCACTGGACCCAGACAGCTCTGGAAGAGAAAATGAGGCTGGTGACTTTGCACTGCCTTCTCTCACTTAAATCCAATTCACTTACAAGTCATGGCATCACCTTCCTGACGTTATGGTCATCTTAGAGAACCAAGGGCAAACTACAGCAACAACAATAACATTGAAGAAATCCTGAATCTGGGGCAGCTAGGTGGCGCAGTGGATAGAGCACCGGCCCTGAAGTCAGGAAGACCTGAGTTCAAATCCGGCCTCAGACTAAACACTTGACATTTCCTAGCTGTGTGACCCTGGGCAAGTCACTTAACCCCAATTGCCCCCCCCCAAAAAATCCTGAATCTCAGAGCATGTGCTGTCCAACTGGACTGCCTCAGCTTGAAGGACAATCTCATACATCAGTGAGGAGAAGAGTGTTCTAATGTGGTTTCCTAGTGCAGAAATGATGTGAAGCTCTCTAAAACCCATGTGGATTGGATTCATTTGGGCTCTTGTCCTAAGGCCTGGGGATTAGTCTAACTGCCCCAACCTGTGGTCTCTTTATAAGCCTCAATAAACAGGGTGTTCCAAAAGTCTTAGTGCAGTTTAATATATTAAAACTTAAATCTAAGCCATTAATAGCTTTTTAACAAGCTGTTGATCGCTTTTTAATTGCCTCCCTAACTTAAGGGACTGTAGGCATGTGCCACCATGTTTAGTCTTTTAAAGTCTTTTAAAGATGCGATGCATGGACCAGGGTCAAAGACTTTGAGATCTGATAGCCATGTTTATGGTGAGCAACACCTGACAGCATCCTTCCCAGTAGAGTTCCAAAACTGTCTTTTTTTTTTTTTTTTGGTGAAGTAATTGGGGTTAAGTGACTTACCCAGGGTCTAGAGTAGACCTAATTAGATTGAATTATTATTACTTAACTATATATTACTTAATTATTATTACTTAACTATATATAACCATCCCAGTCACCCAAGCTGGCAACCTAGATGTCATTGTCACCCCCCATATCCAATCAGTGGCCAGGTCCTGTAGATTTTACCTACTTGACATTTCTGACATAGGCTCCCTTTTTTTTCCTGGTGTAGGCCCTCTTCACCTCATACCCGGACTGTTACACAGGGGTGGGGAGCCTGTAGCCTTGAGGTTGGATTGTTTTCGAATTTGGTTGGTTTGTGAAGTGTGGATTCAGTCAAAGGGCCGCACTTGAGGAACTTGAGGACCTCGAGGTCCTCAGGTTCCCCACCCCTGCACTAGCCTGTTGGCTTCCTGAAGTGTTCCTAAAGTGAAGGTCTGACCATGTCGTTGCCCCTGTTCAATGAATCTGATGCCTCCCTGTCATCTCTAAGATTAAATATAAAATACTGTTTAGCATTCACAGCCCCTCACAACCTGCCCTGCTCCTACCCTTCCAGCTTTTGTATACCTTACTCTTCCCTTCTCTCCAGACTCCATGTACTCTGTGAACCCAGCGACACTGGCCTCCGTGTCATTCCTTGAGCAAGATACTACATCTCCAGACTCCAGGCATTTTCAGTATTTGTCCCCCATGCCTGGAACTTTTGTCCTCATCATCTCTGCCTGCTGCCCCCATCCTCCACCCCGGCTTCCTTCAAGTTCCAGCTAAAATTCCATTTTCTACTAAGAAGCCTTTCCTGATTCCCCTTAATGATAGTGCCGTCCCTCTGTTGGTTATCTCCAATCGATCCAGCAATCTACCTATCTGGTTTGTACATAGTTGTTTGCCTGTTGTCTCCCCCATTAGACTGTGAGCTCCTTGAGGGTAGGGAGTGTCTTTTGCCTTTTTTTACATTCTCAGGGCTGGCATCCTGGGCCATAGCCAGTTATCTTAACCTTTGTCTTGCTGCTGGACTCTGACAGAGGAGAGAACAAGGCTGATGACTTTGTGTAGCTCTGCCTTACTCAATCCAACTCATGCACAAGTCAAGACATCACACTTGTGATGTCACTGGTCCTCTTCGAGAATGAAGGATGAACAACAACATTCCCAGTGCTTGGCATAGTTCTTTACACACTTAATAGTGTTGTTGTTTCAGTTGTTTAGTCGTGTCTGAGTCTTCTTGACCCCATTTGAGGCTTTCTTGGCAAAGATACTGGAGTGGTTTGCCATTTCCTTCTCCACCTCATTTGACAGTTGAGAAAACTGAGGCAAACAGGGTTAAATCTGACTCTTCATGACCCCATTTGGGGTTTTCTTGGCAAAGATACTGGAGTGGTTTGCTGTTTCCTTCTCCAGCCCATTTCACAGATGAAGAAACTGAGGCAAACAGGGTTAAGTGACTTGCCCAGGATCACACGGCTAGTAAGTGTCTGAGGCTGGATTTGAACTCAGGTATTCCTGACTCCAGACTAGAAGCTGTGTCCACTGCACCACCTACCTGCTCTACGTTTAAGGGCAGACGATGAATGCTTATCAACTGACAGTACAAATAACATACAGGTGCCTTTAAAGTACTAGGAGGAAATCAGTACTTGAAAGTACTAGGAGGAAAGCAGCTGCCGTAGCTTTGCCAGAATTGTTGACTGGGTCATGGATGGCAGAGTGCCTTCCAAAAATTAGAATGTAAGCTATTTGGGAGTAGGGATTGTTTCATTGGATTTGCAATCCCCAGAGTCTAACCCCAGAACGAAAGGTAACACTGTTAATGTTTGTATATGCTAGTAAATGCTTCCTTTACACAGTCTAAATAATATACCAGATATTCAGCCTCATCCTGCTGGTAATTATTCATCTTTCCCCAGTCTGTTTCCTTAGAACAGGTCACAGAGATTGCATTAAGCAATTGCTACCCAGCCTGAACTAGGGCAGCTATGTGGTGAAGTAGATAAAATGCTGGGTTTGAAGTCAGGGAGACCCGTCTTCCTAAGTTCAAATCTGGTCTCAGACACTAGCTATGTGACCCTGGGCAAGTCACTTACCCCTGTTTGCCTCAGTTTCCTCATCTGTAAATGAGCTAGAGAAGGAAATGGCAAACCACTCCAGGGTCTCTGCCAAGAAAACCCCAAATGGGGTCACAAAGAGTTGGAGACCACTGAACGACAATAATCCTGCCTGACCAAGGTTCTGACCTTGTCTAGGGTCAGTATTTGCCATCACGCTTCTTCCTTGAATCTTTGCCTGATTGTATTTGGCAAATTGCTTTACTCTTCGTATTTGTACTTCCAGTTTTTAGCATAATACCTGGGCACATAGCAAGCATTTAATAAATGCTTTTTGATTGATTGATTGACTACAACACATTAGGTTTGATTTGCATCTTTGGAGGGGTTATAGCAACTAATGACAGTAGTCAATTCTTCCCTCAAGTTCTGAAAGGCCTCTCCTATCAATTAGGAAATTCTTTAACCAAGTTGCAAAAGTCATGTGGGGTCCAAGGGGTATCAACTGTTTGCCCTTGGGAGTTGGCAGAAAAAGGTCAAAGTCATCATCTCATTCCCTTTTATTAATTCTCAGTCAAGGAGCAAATTTTTGTGGTGCCTAGCTTGGCCTGAATCTGGGGGAAAGTCCTGGGGAGATAGTGGCATAGGGGAAGGTGGTTGTCCTAGCTGAGCAGAGGGAGGTTAGTCAGGAGGTCCTGGAGGGCTGAGAGGAACCTTCACTGTACCTGCAATGTGCTTGGTCAAGTTCCAAAGGATCCACTCCTCTTTCCTCCTCTCCATTGGCAAGGGCCAAGCAGGGGTAAAGAGGAATAAGAGAACAGGGGCAAAACTGGCTAGGAGCATTTTTTTAAGTTCTTGGACTTGGGCCTTCTTTCACGTTATTGTAGTGTCTTTAAGGCTACTGACTCGACACTCTTGATACCATTGCATAGTTTCTGCCTACCAATAATAGTTGTTATCGGTGTTGTATCTGACTCTTCGTGACCCCATTTGGCAAAGATATTGAAGAGGTTTGCCATTTCCTTCTCCAGCTCATTTTACAGATGGGGAAACTGAGGCAAACAAGATGAAGTGACTTGCCCAGAGTCACACAGCTAATAGTGTCTGAGGTCACATTTGAGCTGAGGATGATGAGCCTTCCTAACTCCAAGCCCAGCACTCTGCATTATGGCGCCACCTAGCTGCCCAATCAATAATAGTAACAGCTAGCATTTCTTTAGTGCTTAAGGTTTACCAACCACACACCTTTACATCTCCCAGTCTCAGTTTCCTCATCTATAGGGGAACAGGGAAAGTAATGTCACTTACCTGGTTGTAGTTGTAGGGTGGATCAAATGAGATAACATTGGTAAAGTACTTTGCAAGCCAGATAGCACTATATTGTCATCAACACCAACATCATCACCATCATCATCACCATCATCATCACCATCATCCACCAACATCACCATCACCATCATCATCATCTTCATCATCACCATCATCATCATCATCATCATCATCATCATCGTTATTATAGAGGAACAGTCCAAAGCCATACTGACTTCTACCCAATCTCAGCACCATTTAACTGTGGAAGAAAACCTTTATATTCTACATTTCACCCAAAGTCTATTAGAGACAATTTTATTGATACTCAAGCATTCCTGTTGAAAGGTAGCTCCAAAGTGGAGAGGTTTCCTCTACTAATTGGAATTCTCTCTGACCCAAGTAATATTCCCTTACATTTTGTAGTGATCAAAATCCCAAAGGTACAATTCTACAGCTAGCTAAGACAAAAGTACAAAATTCAGTCTTTTTAAAATTTTTCTGATTTGCAATAGCAAGGTCAAGGTTTTTTGATTTGCTTAAACCAAACAACAGGCATGTCACTATTGGTGTGGCCTTGGAGAAATGACTGTTTGAATCTATTCGATCTGGCTGGATGAACAAAGACGTTGCTCTTAATTGGATGAATTCAAAAGATATTGCCACTCCTAGTTTGATAATCATAGTTTCATGGAATCAGGATTCCTTCCCAAACTTGACTCAGTCTTCTTTTAAAAAGCAGCTAGGCAATGCAATGGATAGAGCACTGGGCCTGGAGTCAGGAAGACCTGAGATCAAATCCAGCCTCATGTATTTCCTATCTGGGCGACCTTGGCTAAGTCACTGAACTTCTGTTTCTTAACTGTAAAATGGAGATTATATTGTTGTGAAGAGCAAATGATATAGCATGTGTAAAGTTCTTGACACACAGTAGGTACAACATAAAAGCTAACCGATATTGTTTTATTGTTCTATTACAGAAACTGATTGAGTCTTTGATGAAAAGAAAACTATGGATTGCAGAGCAGGCCATTGCTGCCTTGACATTTATTAGGCCTTGATAAGGTCTTTCACTCAGTTGGGACTAATGGCTTTAGACTAAGACACCATATAATATTATTTCTTAATTTTAAAAAGAGATTTCCAGCCAAGATGGCTACTTGAACAGAGGAGGACAGCTTAGCTCTCCTACACCTACTGCAGAAAACCAGACAAGTCACATAATGAATGAGATTTTCCATTAAGAGCTCAATCAAGAAAGCTTCCAATGGGAAATTCCCATAAGTCTCTAGTGTAGGAAGCTGGGTACAGGGATATGATTGAGGTGGCAGTTCCCCATGTCAGAGTCTTCCTAAGGTCTTTCTCTCTCTCCTCAGGTACCTAAAGAGAATCTGGAACCACACGTCTTTTCTCAAGACTGGAAACCAGAATACCAGGATCTCTCCTCCCCTAAACTCTCACCAATTTGGCCCCTCACACAGATGAGCAGCATTGAGTAATTAATTTCCACCAGTGAGGAGAGTCTTATGCAAATAGGCTTTAAGCAAAATCACAGCAAGCCAAATAATGATCAAGAAATCCAATGAGATGATAGAAAATGCTATCCACATCCAGAGAAAGAACTATGGGGTCTGAATGCAGATTCAAGCATACTTCTCTCTCTCTCTCTCTCTCTCTCTCTCTCTCTCTCTCTCTCTCTCTCTCTCTCTCTCTCTC
>NW_020949772.1:8294054-8304027 GCF_900497805.2 Vombatus ursinus
CTCTCTCTCTCTCTCTCTCTCTCTCTCTCTCTCTCTCTCTCTCTCTCCCTCCCTGCCTCTCTCTTTCTTTCTCTTTCTCATGGTTTTCCCCTTTTGTTCTGATTCTTCTTTCACAACATGATTAATGTGGAAATGTTTAATATGATTGTACATGTGTAGCCTATATCAGATTGTATACCATCTTGGGTAGGGGCAAAAGGGAGGGATGGAGAGAGAAAAAAAATTTGGAACTCAAAATCTTATAAAATTTAAAATATTGAAAACTATCTTTACATGTAATGGGAAAAATAAAATACTATTAATTGAAAAAAAAGAAATCAAATTAGAAACTACAGATAAGTGACTTCTAACCCATAACTGCACAAAAATTAATCCAGAAGCCACCAGCAATAAAAAAAAAAAAATTCCATTTAGGTGAGACCAAGGGCTTCTGACCAGACCTCTCCCTTAATATTATTTCTTAATTTTAAAAAGAAAGAAAAAGACACCTTAGTGGGTATGTTTTTATAGTCAGACTTGCTGAATAGTTTGTTTTTCTCTTCCCCCCCCTTTTATTGTAAGGGGAGAGAGATGGAGGTGATGTAAAAACAAAAGATACCAATAAAATTTATTTTTTAAAAGGTGCTTTCCCCTAATGAGAAAAGCGACAAGTGCATTGCCATACCCATGGCTAAATGAAACCAGGAATGTATCAGTGCTGATGTAACAGTAACAGATCAGATACTGAGCAGGGGAAGTCATTAATAAAATCCAGTTTACATCATCCAGAGGATGGGTTTGAGCCTGATTTATGGTCCCCACAAAATGGAGGCTGTGAGTTTCCTAGACTATGACCAGCAACGGCATTATTAAAAGCACACTTTTGAGCAGGATTCATTCATCTGGGAGGAAGAGTAGGCCGTCTAGCACAGATGGCTGCAATCACATATCGTGGCACCAGTGGAGAGGGTGAGGATGACCAGCCGGCTTGATGGAGTATTTCTGAGTCGTTCATAGTGGATTATGGATTAGATGGCACGATAGAAACAAACTGGGAGATTACATGGAGATGACCAAGTAGGATTTATATCAGGAATGCAAGGCTGGTTCAACATGAAATATTAACATAATTGGATGAAATTCAATATGAAATATTAGTGGAATTGAATGAAAATATTAACAATTGATTACATCAATGACAAAGTGACAAAATCATTTGATTATATTAAAAGATGCAGAAAAGGCTTTCGACAAAATGCAATACTCATTTCTATTTAAAAAAAAACTCTTTAAAACATAGGTATAAATGGATTTTTCCTTAAAATGATAAAAAGAATATAGCAAAACCCAACAGCAAACATTATCAGTAACATGAATAAGCTAGAAGCCTTCCCAATAAGATCAGGACTGAAACAAGGATGCCTATCATCACCAAAATTATTCAGTATTGTATTAGAAATGCTATCAATAGCAATAAGAGAAGAAAAAGAAATCAAAGGAATCAGAATGGGCAATGAGGAAATGAAATTATCTCTTTTTGCAGACAACATGACGGTATACTTGAAAAATCCTAGAGATTCAACTAAAAATTAATTAAAACAACTAATTATTTTTTTTTTCGGTGAGGCAATTGGGGTTAAGCGACTTGCCCAGGGTCACACAGGTAGGAAGTGTCAAGTGTCTGAGGCAACAATTAATAATTTTAGCAAAGTGGCAGGCCATAAAATAAACCACTAGAAGTCATCAGCATTTCTATATATCACCAAGAAAGTCCTGCAAGAAGACATACGTTTCATTTAAAATAATCACAAATAATATAAAACCTGTGAGTATAGCTACCAAGACACATCCAGGAACCATGTAAACATAATTATAAAACACTTTTTATAAAAATAAAATCAGATTTAAATCATTAGAGAAATGTTAATTGTGCATGGGTAGGCTAAGACAATATAATAAAAATGACAATTCTACTCAAACTTATCTACTTATTCAGTGCCATCCAAATTAAGCTACCAAAAATTATTTTATTGATCTAGAAAAAAATAGTAGCAAAATTCATTTGGAAAAACAGAAGGTCAAGAATATCAAAGGAATTAATGGGGAAAAAATGTAAAGGAAGAAGGTTGGACAATATCAGATCTTCAACTGTGTTACAAGGTGGTAAGTATCAAAACTATTTGGTACTGGCTAAGAAATAAAATAGTGGATCAGTGGAATAGAGTAGGTATACAATACAAAGTAATAAATGATTATAGTAATCTTGTGTTTGATAAACATAAAGATATAAGCTTTTGGGATAAGAACACACTATTTGGTAAGAATTGCTGGGAAAACTGGAAAGCAGTCTGGCAGAAACTAGGTATAGACCAATGTCTTACACCATTTACCAAGATAAGGTCAAAATGGATACATGACCTAGACGTAAAGGGAGATGTCATAATTACAAGACTATGGAACATATTACCTATCAGATTTATGATGACAAGAATTCATGAATAAATGAGATGGAAAGCATTATGGGATGTAAAGTAGATAATATTGATTACATTAAATTAAAAAGGTTTGTACAAATAAGACCAATGTAACCAAGATTAGAAGGAAAGCAGAAAATCGGAGGAGGGGGGTGGATTTTATAGACAATTTCTCAGATAAAGGCCTCATCTCGAATACATAGATAACTGAGACAAAGGCATAAGAATATGAGTCATTCCCTCATTGACAAATAGTCAAAGGAAATGAACAGACAATTTTTGGAAGAAGAAATCAATATGTATACATACATATACATATATAGATATATGAAAAAATGCTCTAAATCAGGACTGATTAGAGAAATGCAAATTAAAACATTGAGATACCATCTCATACCTATCAGATGGGCTAATAAAGGGGGGAATAACAAATGTTGGAGGGGATGTGGAAAAATTGGGACGCTGATACACTGTTGGTGAAACTGTAAACTCATCCAGCGATTTTAGAGAGCAATCTGGAATTATGTCAAAAGAGTTATAAAACTGTGTATACCTTTTGACCCACCAATACCACCATTAAGTCTGTTTCCCAAGGTAATCAGGAAAAAAGGAAAAGAAATTATATGTTCTGAAATATTTATAGCAGCTCTTTTGTGGTGGCAAAGAACTGGAAATTGAGGGGATGCCCATCAATTGGGGAATGGCTGAATAAGTTGTGGTATATGATTGTGATGGAATACCGCTGTGCTGTAAGAAATTACGAACAGGTTGTTTTTAGAAAAACATGAAATAATGTTGAGTGTTGCATGAAATAATGAAGAGTGAAATGAGCAGAACCAAAAGAACACTGTATTAATAACAACCATATTGTTAGAAGAGTTACTGTGAGTAACTAAACTATTCTGAGTAACAATGATCATTCATATCAACTATGAAAGACTTATGAAGAAAAATGTTATCCACCTCCAGAGAAAGAACTGATATGTAGAAGAATGTATTGTAAGGTTCCATATCTATATCTATATCGAATGTTGGCCTTCTCTAATGTGGGGTTGGAAGGGAGGAACGGGGACCACTTGGAACTCAAAATGTAAAATAAAATAAATATAGAAAAAAGAAATTACATGGAGATGAAGTTCTGGCACTTTCTACTCTGGGGCCATTTGGATACAGACATAGGAGAATAAGACAGCAGACTTCATAGAGCAAATAATTTCCATTCCCATGAAGCCAAATACAGTCCAGTTTCCAAAAATATCACAGAACAACAATAAAAAAAAAAGTAGGCTCATAGTGTCTCATTCTCCAAGAGAATCTGGCCCAATCAGTTTAATTCCTGAGTTTGAATCCAGATAAAATCCTATTCACGAAAGGCTCATTCACCATGCTTTTTATTATTAAAATGCAAAGCTGCTCATTTTAAAAAGCTATCCATGGTCATGGACGCTATTTTCATTGATTTGGCTTCACTCATTATCTTTGTTACAAGGGAGAGATCATTCTTTGAGTGTAGTGGCAGGAAGGAAACTATGTCTGGAGAGGACTGCAGAAACAAAAGTCATTCCAAAAATGTATTTTTGGAATAAAAAAAAAGACATTTTAAAATGGTGCATCTTGAAACTCAGACAAGATTCAATCACAGGTCCCCGATCACAGTTATGTCTACATCGGACCTTATATATTCTCATCTCGAGAGCCATGAGGGCGGTCAGTATTTCTTTAAACATACTACTGTACAAAGGACATATAAGATCATAGACATGAAGATGGAATCAATCTCAGAAGCCATCAGGTCCATCCCCATCTCCATTTTGCAGATGAGGAAATTGAAGCTAAATGACTTGTTCTGGGTTACACAACTGGTAAGCATCAGAGGCAGGATTTTAATCCAAGCCCTCCTCCCTCCAAGCTCAGCATTCTATCCAATATACCACACTGCCAATACAAGTTAAAAAAAATCATTCTACTATCAACCTTGGTGCAAAGAAACCTTGCAGGAGGGATCTTGAGATCAGATGGAGTTTGGGGCTATGTATTTTCCCCATTCTTTAAGTAGCCAGCCTTCAAGAAGACTTTTTGTGGAAACAGTCTATTTTTTTTTTTTCTCAGGAATGTTTGGACTTCTTTCTACTGTAGTAATTCTGCTTGGTTGCAAAGGCACAGAGGGAGGGTTTCTAGACCTTGGAAACAACACACTCTCTCCTTCACAGATGTGTACTATTGAACTGGAGAAACCCAATGGGAAGGCTTTTTTATTTGAGGTATTTCAAGAGTGAGCCACAAAGGGCTAGACTGGAAATACTGAGAAGAAATTCAAACCCTTGGGGGACTCTAGAACTAACACGGAAAAGGAAAATGCCTAGAGACAGTCTTCCCCCATGATCTTGGCCAAGCTTGAGGTGGTGAGACCTGAGTCTCTGGAGAAATTATGGGTCATGCTACTTATTAATGAGGAACCAAAAGCAGGCAGCACACATTGGAAAGAGCGTTGAGCATGGAACCAGTAGATGTAGGTTCAAATCTCTCATCTGACACTGAAAACTGTGTGACCTTGGGCAAGTCATTTAACTATCTTAAGCCTCAGTTTCCCTATCTGTAAAATGAAAGGATAAGACTAGAAAGGCTCTGAGGCTCTGAGGTTGCTTTTAACTCTGGATCTGTCATCCATTAGGCTGTGAGCTCCTTGAGGACAGGGACTATCTTGCCTCTCTTTTCTTTCCTAGCGAATAGTAGGCACTTAATAAATATTTGTTGACTGATTCACCGACGGATCCTACAATCGTCTGAAGAAACCGTAGGTCATATTACTTACCAAGGACTCAGTCCTTAGAAAGAGTGCCCAATTTAGAGTCACGGGATCTAGCTTGACCACTTACTACTCATGTGATCTTAAATAAGTCACTTCGACTCTCTGGTCCTCAGTTTCCTAATCTGTAAAATAAAGAGCTTGGACCAGATGACTTCAAAGCTCCCTGTCTCTTTCAACTTGATTCAATTCAACAATTGAAAAAGAATTTATTAAGCACATGTGTCAGGTACTCTTCTAGGCACCAGGGATGCAAGGACAAATATGAAAGCTGTCCCCGATCTCGAGGGGATTATATTCTACTGAAGGTAACAGCATGCATATGGCAATGGAAGACTAAGTCTCATTAGTGGGGTAGGACTAACGACTGAGGGTGGGTGGGTGGTGATTATCAAGAGAGGTCTCCTATAGATGGTGGCATCTGAATTGAACTTTGAAGGTGACACAAGAGTCAGAGAGAGCATGCCAGATGTGGGGGACAGACTTGCTAAGGCAGAAGACAAAATGACTCCTTCAGAACAGTAAAAAGGCCAGTCTGGCTGGAATGTAAGAGTGGAGGATAGAAAGGAAGGAAGAATTGAGTCTAGAGGCAGCTAGGTGGCACAGTGGATAGAGTGTAGGTCCTGGAGTCAAGAGGACCTGAGTTCAAATCCAACCTCAGACTTATTAGTTGTGTGATCCTAGGTAAGTCACTTAACCCCGATGAGAGAGAGAGAGAGAGAGAGAGATTAAATCTGGGAAGATAGGTTGAAATCGATTGTGAAGGGTTTAAAGGCCAGAGGAGTTCACACATGATCCTAGGACAGTAGTTTCCATTGAATAGTTGGGGAATACCTTAGAAGTTTGCAATGATGCTCCATGACTTAAGCAGTAAATAATTGTAAAGAGTATTATGAGCACTGTATTAAATTACCCCAGGGGCTCACAACCCATTTTTTGTTGTTAAAAAAAGGGGTTCACAAAACAAAAAAAAATTGGAAACCACTATCCTAGAGGGAAATGACATGATCAGAGCTATACTTTAAGAATCTCAAATTGTTAACTGTGTAGAGTATAGATTGGAGTGAAGAGAGACTGGAGGTTGATTAAGAAGCTATTGGTATAGTCCAGGGGCACGGTGATGAGGGTCTAAATGAGGTGGGGTGGCCATGAGAGTGGAGGTGAGGGAACAGAGAGGAGAGATGGTTGGTTACCTCCTAGTCATTTCCAAATTACGCCTCCTGTACCCTGACCATCTTCTTCATCACCCTTCTACCAAACTCAGACTCCGCCTGTAGAATTCCAGGCTTAGATAGGTGAACTTTTGCCTGATTTTGCCTGGAACAGGGCATACTTCCTGGCCATTTCCAGCCCTGGCACAGTGCGTGCATGTCCCTTCATTTCCTACTCCCGATTTGTGTGGTCTTCCTAATTAGAATGTAAGTTTCTCAAAAACTCTTTTTTTCTGGTATTTGTATCCCTAGCACTTAGCACACAGTGAGTGCTTAATAAATGCTTCTCCCTTCATTCATTCTAGAGATGGAATCAAAGGATCTAACCTGGAGGATAGTCTCTAAATCTATGAACCCAGGATTCAGTACTTAGACCTACATTATTCGGACTCCGTGTTGGTTACCATTCCTATTCTTACAGAATAACAATAGTGCACGCTTTTATGGCACATTTAACCTTTTCCAAAACATTTTCATTTATAGAGTCTTATTTTATCCTCAAAAGGTCTCTTTGGATTGGCAGGGCAGGTTTTTGTTATAATTTCCCAGATGAAGAAACTGAGGCACTAAGGCTAAGTGCCTGGCTGGTGGGGAGTTACCTTCCTAGAGGGAGCTCAGGCTTTCCACCAGACTTCTTTCTCCTAGGTCAGGCTGCTCCCTCCCTATACCTGCAGAGGTTCAAGGCAAGAAAGGAGGTTTCTATACTCCAAGGTGGACCTCTCAGATCTTTCTCCCAGAAGCTCAAGAAGGTTAAAGATGAAAGGAACCAATTTTAGTGGCTTTGTTAATTCAAATATGTGTATGGGGAAGGGTTCTTAAAGCCAGCGTACTTTCCATCCTTCTTGGGAAATCGTTCCCGGATCTTCCACCGGCAGCAGCTGGGCAGAATAGCAAAGGCGGCCATGTCCTCGGAGCCAAAGCGCCAGTCAACGTAGCGCCTGTAGGCACAGTGACGGAGCTGGTCATTCAAGGCGTCTGCATCCATCTCCAGCAAGGGCTCTTGGTAGAGCAAGCTGAAGCGCAGGGTGGCCCTGGAGAGGACCAGCTCCTCAAAAAGGGCTGAGGTGGTGATGCAGGGACCCTCCTTCTTGCGGCAGCAGAGCTCCTCTATGACCTTGCTGCTTTCTGGCAGTTGGGATGGGCGGCACTGTCCACAGCTGCACCACTTGGGCCTTGCTGGGGATGGAAGCCTTGGCTTTCCTTTAAGAAGCTGCATTTCTTCTGGGGCTGCAGGGCTGGGGCTGGAGTCAGGGTGTGGTGGTGGGGACAGCTTGGCCAAGTCTGTGAAATCCCTTCGGGGTCTCTGCAGAAGGGAAATTTCCAGATTCATTAGAAATGAATAGCCTTCTCACTCAAGATCCTACCTCAAGTCTCTCTCCATTCCAGTCCACCTTCCACTCAGCTTCCAGGGTGATTTTCTAAAGTAGAGGTCTGACCATGTCACCCCCTTATTCTATGAACCTCAACGGCTCCCCACCACCTTCAGGATCAAAAACAAACTCCGCTGTTTGGCATTTCAAGCTCTTCATAATCAGGCCCCTTCTACCTCTCCAGTCTTCTTATTTACAATTTGGTTCTTTCTAGGAGCCATCTACATTGGCTTCACAATGGTTCCTCCAATGCTTTCTGCACTGGTTGTCTCTAACACTTGGAATGCATCTCTCCTCACCCCTACCTCTTAATTTCCCTTCAAAGTTCAGATAAAATCCTCCCTTCTGCAGCAGGCCTTTCCCAGACCTCCTGACTTCTAATGCCTTCCTTTTCCAATTACCACCCATCTACTCAATATTTATCTCATATGTGCCCAATTGTTTTCAAGTCACCTGCTATAGTGGAGCAGTTTTTTTTTTTTTTTTTGGAGTGTTTTTTGCAGCATCTAGCACATTGACACACTGATTTTCTTTATTTGTCCTTGGTTGTCTAAGAGGACCATGACATCAGGAAGGTGATGTCATGACTTGTAAGTGAATTGAATTTAAGCGAGGGAGGGCTGTGCAAGGTTACTGGCCTCACTTTCTCCTCCCAAGCCATCTGGGTCCAGTGGCCAGATATAGATCAAGACGACTGGAGATGGCCCTGAATATAGTGGTTGACCTTGACCTTTTTAAGCTAAGGTCTTTCCCAGGTCTCAGTCTGACCGAGGCAACACCCATTCAGTGTTTGAGGCAACCCTCTAAGACAACAAATTGCTGAGAAGGTGCCTGCCTACATTGGTAGAGGGAAATTCCTACATCAGTGAAATCACAAGTCTATTCCTAATCTTATTTGCCAGACTCTGGGGATAGGAATACAAAGAACGAAAAAATCTCTACTTTAAAGGTTACTGTCTAATTATACATTTGTTGTTGTTCAGTAGATTTCAGTCATGTCTGACTCTTCGTGACCCCATTTGGGGTTTTCTTGGCAAAGATACTGGAGTGGTTCTAATTATACATAATATACATATATGAATATATGTATATATGTGTGTGTGTGTGTGTGTGCGCGTGTGTATGCTAAATGTATATTTTCAGACCAGACCTGTGACTTCATTGCCAGAAGGTGTTTCCGAGGAAACCCCCTCTACCGATTCAGAGTAGAACCTTCTCTATAGCTTGATCCTGGGGAATTGTCTCGAGCCCTGAGAGATTAAGTGTCTATTACCCAGGATCATACAGCCAGCATTTGTCATAAGTGAGACTTGAACCTAGGTGTTCTTGGTTCTAAAGTCAATTCTCTATCCCCTCTACCACTCTTCCTTTTGTTCGTAACATAAAGATGAAATATGGCATAGTCCCTATGGCCCTCAAGGATTCCTCATCAACAAAGGTACTGGATTTTATTTCCTCTAAGATTCCCCTCTAGCTCTAAATCTGTTATCCTAGAGCAAGGGTAGGGGACCTGTGACCTGGAGGTCACATGTGGTCCTCTAGGTCCTCAAGTGCAGCCCTTTGGCTGAATCCAAACTTTACAGAACAAACCCCCTTAAAAGTATTTGTTCTATAAAACTTGGACTCAGTCAGAAAGCTGCACCCAAGGACCTAGAAGGCCACATGTGACCTTGAGGTCACCAGTTCCCCACCCTTGTCCTAGAATTTTTCCTCTTTTCAGAAGATTATGTATGTGATGGGTAAAATCTGAAATAGTTGAGGAAACCAAGGTTTGAGCTTCAGAGCATATCAGTTTATTAAGCAACGTATGTCAATTGCTTAACAAATCAGGACCAGGCTTCCTCAGCTTGGCACTGGACCCCAAAGACAGGGACAGATAAATTTTTGTGTATTAAAAGAAAACAACATGGGGCAGCTAGGTGACGCAGTGGATAGAGCACTGGCCCTGGAATCAGGAGGACCTGAGTTCAAATTCGGTCTCAGACACTTGACATTTACTAGCTGTGAGACCCTGGGCAAGTCACTAAACCCCAATTGCCTCACCAAAAAAATAAAAAAAAGAAAGAAAGAAAAGAAAGAAAGAAAGAAAGAAAGAAAGAAAGAAAGAAAGAAAGAAAGAAAGAAAGAAAGAAA
>NW_020949772.1:8304037-8329805 GCF_900497805.2 Vombatus ursinus
AAAGAAAGAAAGAAAGAAAGAAAGAAAGAAAGAAAGAAAGAAAGAAAACAATGGGATATAAACCAGGGAGATGGCAGAATAGATAGAGTGCCAGGCCTAGACTCATCTCCCTGAATTCAAATCCCACCTCAGACACTACTAGCTGTGTGACATTAAACATGTCGCTGAACCCTGTTTACCTCAGTTTCCTCATCTGTAAAATGAGCTGAAGAAGGAAATAACCAACTACTCCAGTATCTCTGCCAAGAAAACCCCAAATGGGGTCATGGAGAGTCCGACAGAACCAGAACACGAGATTAGGTTATCTGATTCCTAATTGGAGAAAAGAGTAGGGGCTTTCAGAGTCAGGAGAGAGGGAGAGAGGAAACAGGTGCAATTCCCTGAAATCAGAAAAAGAGATGCCCCACTCTCCTCCAAATATCTGTATTTAATCAAAGGAATAAGTATGATTAATAAGTATGGGACCAGTTTTCAGATAAGAAGTATGAGTTGCTTGAAATGTGTAATTGTGAGAAAACTCCTCTCATCAATCTTTGGATCTGACTGGGTTTCTGGTCAGCATAACCTCCGTCCTTAGTTAAGGATTCTAGGCAGCAGGGAGAGGTGGTCCAGCTTCCCAGCCCCGCAAGGCTAGGTTCAAACAATGCATTAAAGTTTTCTCACAATTCCCATAATTGAATAACTTTTCTTGCAAGACAGAAGTTGGACTAGATCTGTAACTGAATAGAAGGAGAACTAAACAGTTCCAGATTTGCGTCACAAGATGGAGTCCTTGTGGTTCAGTCAATTGCACAATTCTCTCATGTGGTCACCATCTGGACACAGTTGGGCAACTGTGAAATCAGTCTAAGGAAGATGTGTCAAAGGGTGTGGTACTATGGAGGAGAAGTGGGAGAGAATAGATGTGGGGGTTGCTGGGGAGGTAGAATCAACAACATTGGGCAACTAGAAGCAGTGAGAGGAGAGGGAGGGAAGAATTAAAACTGACTGAGGGGCAGCTTGATGGTGCTGTGGATAGAGCACCAGCCCTGCAGTCAGGAGGACCTGAGTTCAAATCCGGTCTCAGACTTACTAACTGTGTGACCCCAGGCAGGTCACTTAATTGCCTCACCAAAAAAAGTAAATAAATAAAACTGAGGTTTCAACCTTGATTTGGAGAAGGATGATGGTACAATCATTCCTAGAAAAAGCGAAGTGAGAAGGAAGGGCAGGGTTAGGGAAGAAGGAGGTGCATGCGTTCCACATGCATATTAATTTCTCTTGTAATTAATTTCTCCTAAGCATCATAGGCTTAGAGCAGGAAGAGACCTTGGAGGCCAAACAGTCCAACGGCCTCGTTTTACAGATGAGGAAACTGAGGCACGGAGAGGTTTAGTTCCTAGCCCAGTCTCTCACAGCTAGTCAATATCTAATGTTGGACTTCCTAATTCCAAGTTTAAGGCCCTATCTAATATGCCACAGGAAGAAATCTATCAAGAAGTCAAGATGGACCCATTCAGCGAAGACCAACTCAACCGAAAATGGTTCATGTCCTAGGAATAGAGACAATCCATTTTTGAGAAGCAAGACTCTTCCCCACAAAGCACACAGCCATACTTCCATTCATCTAACTCTATCCTAGACTACTTATAGCTTTATTTTTTGATGGAGGGAAAAGTAATTGCTAATATTTCCAAGGTTTGCAAAGCACTTTACATGTATGGGGTGTCCCAAAAGTCTTAGTTCATGTTTAAGGTTTTAAAAAGCTTAAAACTTCTGCAATGACCTGTCTTTGTTTGTCTCATTCAAACCAATAAGCCAATCCCTAAGCATAAATATAAATGGCTTAACTTACTGGAACCTCTTCACCTTCCATTTCTTGCAGACTTTTCCCCAACAACTGCTGGTCCACCATTCGAATGTAGGGTTCATCCACAAAGGACACATACTTTAAAGTCTAGGGGGAAAGAAAAGGAAAGATAAAATGATTTCCTCACAATGATGACCACGTAGTTGTTAAGGGCTATTAAGGGGTCCCTTTTTGAGTGGCCTTATTTTCTAGAAACACTGGCCCCAGTGTATGGAGGAAACCCTGAATGTGTCAAGGACAGCCCCCCCCCCCGCCCCCAGCTGACATAATTTGTTGTTTGCATCCCAAACTGGACTCCCTGTGTGTCCCTGGGAGTCAAGACAGGCGCCAGTCAGTCTGTGCTAGGCTGAGAAACCGCTTGTGCAGTTGGGACCCTGCAGATAAGCGGACCCTCCTCCTCTCTTCATAGTCTAGGGGTTCTCAAGGGAAAAGAACTCGGCTTTTTTTTTTTTTTTTTTTTGGCTAGGCAATGGGGTTAAGTGACTTGCCCAGGGTCACACAGATAGTAAATGTTATATGTCTGAGGCCACATTTGAACTCAGATCCTCCTGACTCCGGGCGCTTTATCCACTGTGCCACTTAGCTGTCCCGAGAATTTGGCTTTTGCCAGTCACTTTGCTCCTCCCCTTTGAGATGGGTTTTGTCCTTTTCCCACCTTTACTGTACCTTTTCCCCTCTAGTGCCATGCCCCTTTAGACGGAGCTTCCTGGTGTCCTGCTGTCATAAATATGGAAACCTCTGTATGGATTGTGAACGATTTGGGTTCCACATGCATATTAATTTCTCTTATAATAAACCTGGTTTTCATGTAAGTCTCATGAGGTTGTGATTGCCTGTTTGACATAGTATATCAACATTACTTAAGGGAAGAAAGGAAGGAAAGAAGGAAGGAGGGAGGGAGAGAGGAGTGAAGGAAGGAAGGCAGGAAGGAAAGGAGGGAGGGGAAGGAAGGAAGCATTTATTAAGCGTCTACTAAGTGCCAGGCAGTGTGCTAAATAATTTTACAAATAATATCTCATTATTGAAGGGAGGAGTATTATTTATATCTTAACTTGGCAAAGGGTCCAGCACATAATAAGCCCTTGATAAATGATTGATTGATTATCTGTCCATATCCTGGGGCCCACTAGAAATTAATTATTTCTGTCAATTCCACTTCAACCATGAGCCAGAAATGCATATCAGACATCTTCTTAGTCTCAGAAATCATCCCCTGGACCACACTTTTGGAAGGTCTTGTGCTTATGACCTAAATTAGCTTTATTCTCAAGCATCCCTTAAAAACTTCTGAAATCATTTGTATTTTCTCAGCTATCAGTAATTTCTAATGTGACTAGTTCCAGAAGACTTGCATATAGCAAAATAAAATATTAGAAAGCAAATATAATATAATAAAATGAAGAGCAACAAAGTCCTATTTTTCCTCCAGAGCAACGAGGCCCTGTCCTGCCCCCATATATACTGAGCCCTTTCCCCCATATGCTGAGCAGACAACTACTTCCCCCATATGCTGAATAGACAACCTTACCCCTCCACAGCCCACCCACGACTTTGTGGTGTAGGGACTCTCAGCTCACCCTATCACCAGCGACATTGTGGTCAAGGGATTTTCCCAAGACCATGAAAGCACAATGAGACTCCTTACTGCCCGATAGTAACTTCTGTGATGTCAAAGCCCTCATTAACATCTCATGAATATGATAATGAAGGGACTCTCGAGAGTGAAAGTATAGCTATTTGATAGCCACCCAGAAGACCCAGTAAAGCGCAGGCACAAGTCTTTTTTTGCTTGCATAGCAACGAAGATTACATCATTGCAAATTTCTATAAGTCACTCCCCCTTCAGCTCCAATATAAGCAGTCCCCATTGCCCTTCCAGCCAACCAGCCAGCCTCCTGACACTGCTTGGTTCCGTTAGCTTTTACGACAATAAAGCTTTGAGAAATAAGTCTTGCTCTTAGGTAATTTTTACCCTTCGATCTCACTCTCCCACTGCATTACTATAATAATAACAATATTACCATATTACAAAATAAGTTAGCAAACCTAAGCAATTCATCTTATTTTACGTCATAAGCTAGTGGGGGATTTTTTGCATTGAAGATGAATTTCTTCTTACAGTTTTTAAAATTCTGTACAATAGTCAACAAATTGTGCATGGAACAGTGTTGTCAGGGAAAAGACAGATATATTGAAAAAACAAAGGAATGCTCTGTCTGTGCTGTTCTAAAGTGCCAGTTATGTGGCTATGAAGAAGGGGGATAATGAAACTCAAAGCTGAAGTCTTGAATAGTAATTCTTTGGGCACTCATCCGTAACTAGGGTTCAATGTGATTGATTCTCGGCCAGCCGGCCCTTGACCAAATGAAATAATCAGTGAAGTTTGTTGTCTCTGCTCCTTAATTCCCCACTTTATTGTGGGGAGGGGGTTTCTTTTAAAGCCTTGGCAAACTCCTAAGAGAAAGTTGGCTATGCTTAAAGGAATAGTCTCCTGGCAACAGAGTGCAGTTTAATGGCCCACATAGGGTTGGAACTTGTGACTTTGGCACCATTAGCATGGTACCTAATCACTGACTTGATTTTTTTTTTTACTGAGTTGACCAATGTCGAACATTATGTTGACATTTGCATAGTTAAGGGAAATATGGTATCCATCCCTTACCGGTTTGGGCTCCTCAATGGTCTCACACTTCTTCCTGTAGTAGTACTCATTGACCCCACAGGGCTCACAGACCGGACAGCAGCGATAAACACGAGATCGGCAACAGGTACTTGAGTACGTATCAATGAGAAAATCGATGAACACTGTGGCCTAGGGAAAATGTAACGAGGTTTGAGCTCTTCTTTCACCAAATAGTCTTTGAATGTCTGGAAAATCAATTTGGCATAGCAGAGAGAGTGCTGTCTTTGGAATCAGGAAGACCTAGTTTTAAGTCCTCCCTCCAGTTCTTACTAGCTATAAGTTCTCAGTGCCCCACACAGCCCTCTACAACTATAGTCTTTTTTTTGTAAATAATATTTTTTTAAAATTAAAGGTGAAGAGAGTTTTCAACGTTCATTTTTATATAATTTCGAGTTCCAAATTTTTCTCCCTCCCTCTTCTCCCTCCTCCCTAAGACAGCGAGCAATCTGAATCATGTTAAACATTTCCACATTAGTCATGTTGTGAAAGAAAAAACAGAATAAAAGGGAAAAACCACCAGAAAAAGTGAAAATAGTGTGCTTTGATCTGCATTCGGACTCTAAAGTTCTTTCTCTGGATGTGGACAGCATTTTCTGTCATGAGTCTTTTAGAACTGTCTTGGATTATTGTATTGCCGAGAAAAGCGAAGAAGTCATTCATAGTTGATCATTGCACAATGTTGCTGTTACTGTCTACAACCATAATCTTAGCAAATTTAAGAGAAGTTGCTAATCTCCATTGGCGAAGGGAGTTTGCTCACCCCAATTCCCTAAACTGATGAAATCACATAGCCAAACAAAACAAATCAAAGCATTAAAAAAAAAAAGACTTATAGAAATGAGATACTCACCAAACCGAAATAGGAGAGAGTTGATCCAATGTACACGACCACTTGGATAAAGTCAAATTTTCCTCCCTTAAACAAAATGGGACATGTTAACTTAAAATTCAGAATGGAAGCAGTCACACTCTGACATCGTAACTGCCATTGATGGATGGCAGAATGAAGATACCTGTTATGTGACAGAATTAAGGCATCATGATTTGAAAGATCCATCTGAAACGCTCATAACATGGGCACAATAACATGGGAGTCACGCTTCCTTCAATTAAAAGCTTATCCACTGTTTGACTTCCATAAGCTCTGTTCCTGTGATCCAGCTTGGGAATGGCCCCGGGCATGTCCTGAGCATACCTGAATCCTCCAGAAATGGAGCTGAGGGCCATTCCAGAACGATTGCTTTGCAGTTAGAAGGTGGAACTTCCAAGGTGCTTCCTTTGGGTCTAATAGCAAATGTCAGGAAGCGTGTGTCTGGACAAATTCCTGCTCATGTTTTTGGGGTTCCTAAAATCATAGAAGCATAGATCTAAAGTGGGAGTTCTCTACCTGAGGGCCAGGGACAGAATTTGGAAGGCCATGAACTTGGAATTTTTATTATTTTGATGCCTGTATTTTTATCAATATTCTTTATTTTAAAAAAATTTTTAAACACTTTTATTTAAAGTTTTAAGTTCCAGATTCTATCCCTCCATCCCTCCCTGTATCCATTCCCACTTCCCTGAGGCAGTAAACAATCAAATAGAGGTTATACATTTGTGGACGTTTATATTTCAATATTATTGTTATCCTTTGTAATTTTAAGTACTTTATTTTATGTTTGTTGTTGTTGTTCAGTCATTTTTCAGCCATGTCTGACTCTTTGTGACCCCATTTGGGGTTTTCTTGACAAAGATACTGGAGTGGTTTGCCATTTCCTTTTCCAGCTCATTTTACAGATGAGGATACTGAGGTAAACAGTGTTAAGTGACATGCCCAGGGTCATACAGCTAGTAAGTGTCTGAGGCCAGATTTGGACTCACAAAGATTAGTCTTCCTGACTCCAGGCCAGGCACTTTATCCACCTTGCCACCTAGTTGTCCTCAATGTGTTTAGAAATAGGAGTCTGAGGAGTCCCTAGGCTAGACCCTAGGGGTCCAGTACCCAAAAAAGATTAAAGACCCCTGAGAAAGGGCCATTTCTCTTGATTTTTGGTGGTTCATTTGCACCCTACTGACTAGACACATTTAACTGTCTGGTTCTGCGCATCAGCCTTGAGTCTTAATGTCTTTGGTTAGTCAATCAATAAACATTCAAGCTAGTCAGTACACATTCAGCTCTACAACAGTAGTAAATTATATTAGTGAGCATTTCTATACTGATTTAAGGTTTGTCAAGTATTTTACATAGCTTATATAATTTGATTCTCACAGTAACCCTTGAAAGTGGGAGCCATCATTACTCTCATTTTACAGTTAGTAAGAGTCTGAGACAGGATTCAAACTCAGGTTTTCCTGTAGTTCAGTGTTGTATCTACTATGCCACCTAGTATTTGGACTGTCTGCCTCATAGGAGTGTTTTAAGTATTAACTATAACTATTATTAATGATGGTATAATATAATGTAATATAAAATAACAATGTATAATAATGTTATATATAATAATATGACTATTTATTAGCCATAATAAATAATTTATAATTATGTTGTTATTATTATCATCATTAATAGTTCATGAGAGGCAGCAGGGGGAGGGTGGGTAGTGGATGAAGAACTGGTCTAATAGTTAGGAAGACCTGGTTTCAAGTGTCCCCTCTGATACATACTGACTGTGTGAACCTGGGCAAGTCACTTAACTTTTCAATTCTTTAAGACTACCAGTTGGGGCAGCTAAGTGGCACAGTGGACAGAGCATTGTCCCTGGAGTCAGGAGGACCTGAGTTCAAATTTGGCCTCAGACACTTGACACTTACTAGCTGTGTGACCCTGGGCAAGTCACTTGATCCTATTGCCTAACAAAAACAAAACAAAACAAAACAAAAAAGAAAATGGGAGTTATTGATGGTGTTTTTAGCCAAAAAAAAAAAAGACTACTAGTTACAGAGGCAGCTAGGTAGCACAGTGGATAGAGCTCTGACTTTGGAGTCAGGAGGACCTGTGTTCAAATCTGACCTCAGACACTTGACACTTACTAGCTGTTTGACCCTGGGCAAGTCACTTAACCCCGATTGCCTCACTATAAAAAAAAGAAAAGAAAAAGAAAGAAAAAAGACTACAAGTGCTGACTTGCATTAGTAAAGGGAGTTTTATCACCCTGGAGTTCCCCAACCATGGGTCTCAGTTCACTTGTTTTCAGTCATGTCTGACTCTTCATAAACTCATTTGGGGTTTTCTTGGCAGAGATACTGGAGTAGTTGGCCATTTCCTTCTCCAGCCCATTTTACAGATGAAGAAACTGAGGCCAGCAGGGTTGAGTGACTAGTAAGTGTCTGAAGACAGATTTGAACTCATGAAGATGAGTCTTCCTGATTCTAAGCCCAATGTTCTGTGCACTGTGGCGCCACCTAGCTGCCCCAAGCATAGGTCTACAATCCTCATCTATTGTGTACCAAGCATTGAGGATGCAAAGAGAAAGTAAGTGCCCTTGCTTTCAAGGAGCTCACATTTTCATTAAATTGTTGGCAAATAGGAATGCCTTAAGTGTAAATAAACAATAATTCTCATCAGCTGAATTCTCTTCATTTGAATGCTAAAATTTTCTCACCCTCCCTGCTTTCAGTTGACCTGCTCATAGACAGGGCATTTCTTCCTCCTTGATCATTTTTCTACCTTCGAAATACAAGGCAACCACTGTGGCCCGGAGGAATAGAGACACTTCATTCCTCTGAGCAGTTCCAGGGATAACTGGGCACGGGGGATGGATGGAGGAGAGATGCTTACTGTGCCGAAGACCAGAATGTCAAACCGGATTCCGAAAGCTTTGATCAGATTTCGTTTTTCTGTATTTCCTTCCATATAATATCTGGCAAATCTACAAGAGAGAAAGAATATACAGTTAGCAAAATGTGAAAAATTTATTGATAAGGGAGGAAAAGTCTGTCCTGCTTTGTTACACATAGATTTCAAACGAGAAGTAGCTTCAGAAGCCATATAGCCCAATTCCTTCATTTTACAGATGGATAAACTGAGGCCCAGAGAGGTTAAATGACACAATGATAGGGTCATAGATTTATAGCTGTGACCTTCAAGATCATCTAGTCCAAATCCTTCATTTTAAAGATGGGGAAACTGAGGCCTGGAGAGGTTAAGGTCACATAGGTAATAAGTGACAGTCCATTTTCTGGTTCAGTTGTGACTCATTCAATCTCAGGCATCCATGATTTTGTGGGTATTTATGTGTGTGGGCACTCCTTCCATCCATCCCAAAATCGCAGCCCTTCTTATAATTCTGATAGTCTTTTAGAGTCGCCAAAGGAGTCCCAAGATTCTCAGACCCCAAGCCAGCAAAAAGCAAGTCCTGGTGAGCATTGAAGGCTAAGGACTTTGGACACAGTAGTGGGGTATATGTAGGTCAGTTTCTGAGGATCATTGGTCACCAGCCTTGCAGCGGGGGAGCAACTTTCCAGCCACTAAAACTCTCTAATGCCTTCTGCCAAGGTGGGAGTGGGGGAGGGAGGGAGATCTGCCTTAGTGGTAGCTGGAGGCCAAGTGGACAGAGCCTGGAGTTAGGAAGATCTGAGTTCAAATCCAGACTCAGACACTTATTAGCTCTATGTGGTCCTGGGTGAATCATTTGACTTCTGCCTGACAAGTTCCTTCAACTCATAATAATAGACAAAAACAGGATCCTTTCTCATCCAGTTGTTTTCCTGGTTCTCGTCATCTCCAGAAATGTATCACTTGGGAAGATGAGGTCACTCCAAGGCTCAAAATCCTCAGCAACCCCTGCCCCTGAGGCTTCTCTGTCTCTCTTTGTGTGGAGAGGATGGACGGGAAAGGCGGCAGTGTGGGCACCTGGGAGCTCCCATCTGACCCTCCAGCATTTAAGGAGAGTGGCCAGGGAATCTTGATCATTTCCCACTCTTGGCTGCTTTCCTAGACTCCGTCATTTCCAGAAACTCATCATTCTGCAAGATGAAATCCACTCTGACACCCACACCTCCTCAGATCTTTTCCACCCTGGCTGCCCAACTCAGCAAACCTCCCCCTCTCTTTTCAAGGTCGCCAGCTCCTAGAGAAGAGGGACTGTCTTTCACCTTTCTTTGTACCCCTACTCCTTAGCACAGTGCTCAATGTATAGTAGGTGCTTAAAATGGATGAGTATGGGGGATCATAAGAAATATACCCTCTGCTGGTATACAGAAAGTATAGTTTGAGTCATCTGTGTATTTGTGTCAGGCTGTAGTAAAGTGCATCTCAGTTTAAAATTCATTTCCTTTCACTCAATAATCTGATCTATGCTCTCCAGCCCAGGAACTTGTTTTCATGGCCATGCAAGAAACTTGTTTTCCTTTGGTCCACCAGATTTCTACCCTCTAAGTGGATCAAGGCCTGGCTTTGCACATGTAATAGTTACTGTGTAGTCTGTAAAATTCTGCTTTCAAAGGCCAGACCGTAAACATTTCTGTCTCTCCTCATCTCTCTCTCCTTTCAATTTCCTTCTCTCCCCTCCATCTTCCCCTCAATCTCTCCCCTCTCCTTTCTTCCTTTCCTCCCCACCTTCTCCTTCTCCAACTCTCTTTCTCTCTCTCCCCTTTCTCTTTCCCCCTGCCTTTTCTTATCCTTCTCTGTCTCTCCATCTTTCTCTATTTCCAACTTTCCCCCTCTGTCTCCTCTCCCTTCCTCCTCTCCATTTCTCTCCATTTCCTCTCTTTCCCTTTCTTCTTCTTCTTCTTCTTCTTCTTCTTCTTCTTCTTCTTCTTCTTCTTCTTCTTCTTCTTCTTCTTCTTCTTCTTCTTCTTCTTCTTCTTCTTCTTCTCTTCATCCTCTCATTCCCTCTCACTGTCTCTCTCCATCTCCTCTCTCACTCCTTCCACCTCTGAACATATCATCTCTCTTCCTCTCTCCACTCTTCTTTCTCTACCTCCTCTTTCCCCATCTGTCTCTATCTCCTCTCTCTCCATCTCTCTCCATCTTTACATTCCCCACATATAGCCCGTTCTCCCTCCAATGAGAGGAGAAAAGCCACATGAAATTTAAAGGAACTTTGCCATGAGCATTTCAATAAAGTTAAACTTCCATAATAGTAAGAATCCCTTCCTATTTTATGTAGTTTGTATGTCCATATTGGCATGAGATCCAAAGACAACTGAGGTAGGCCAGATCTGGGTCCCTGATGAGCGAATGTACATAAGCACAGCACCCACTTCCCACCAGGGACCACCTACTTTTCCCCACTCAGCCTCAGAGATGGCAGCCATGGAGAGAAGAGCTAGGTGGCCAGGTAGTGGGAGTTCCTGAACCCTATCTCTCTGAGTCCTTGGAATACCAAGATCCAGCACTTTAGAGAAAGAATACTTGAGGGGAAAGAGGGAAGAATTTGGAGTCAAGGCAAAGTATCACAAGGGAGTCATAACCCAAGAATCTGGACTAAGGGATCATAAGGTACATGGCCCTCTAGATATATCTTTCCCCTCTTTCTTTCTCCTCCTCCTCTTCTTACCTTACCACTTACCTTCTTTATTCTCTCTCTCTCTCTCTCTCTCTCTCTCTCTCTCTCTCTCTCTCTCTCTCTCTCTCTCTCTCTCCCCCTGTCTCTCTCCTCTCTTCTCCCTTGCCACTTACCTTCTTTCTTCTCTCCCTATCTCTCCCTCCTTACATCTTCATCTTCTTCTTCTGCCTCTCTCTGTCTCCCTACCCCCTGGGGATTTGAAGGAAATCTTTTAAACTGTATTTTTCTTCCTAAAAATAGCTTTTTAAAAACTTAACTGGCTGAAAGATTAGAAAGAAGTCTGATGGCTGAAGGTAGGCTGCATTCATTTCAACTAATAAAGCAGACAGAATTTAACAGCATTTTATAGTTTTTAAATTAATGGTTTCAGTTGTAAATATGTTAGGATGCAGAACTGAATGTAAACCTAGTTTGGTAATTCAGCACATTCAAGCAAAAGATAGAGACCACCAGTTTTAACTTACTCTCTTACTGACATACAAGCAGCTAGAGGTACAGCAAGGGACTGAACCATAATGTGGAGGAGCAGACCAAGACCCTCCCCCATTACCTTTCTTTTTTTTTTTGGCTAGGCAATGAGGTTAAGTGACTTGCCCAGGGTCACACAGCTAGTAAGTGTTATGTCTCTGAGGCTGGATTTGAACTCAGGTCCTCCTGATTCCAGGGCCGGTGCTCTATCTACTGTGCCACTTAGCTGCCCCTCCCCCATTACCTTTTGAGAAAAATCGAGGAAGACTGTGTGTCTCAAGTGTATGGCATAACCTGTAGAGTCCACCTGTAAGGAGATAGCCAGCAAAATGTAACTCCCTGATGACAGGTAGGAGTTCATGCTTGCCTTTGTATTCCCTGTGTCTACCACAGTGCTAGGCACATAGTACTTAACACATACTTGTTCGATTGAATTGATTTGGATTGATTAATGGTATAATCTGGCTTTTCTTAACTTGTAACATTATTTTAAGAAGAACTTATGGGGAAACCTTTCAGATGCCCCCATTTTCTCTTTCTACAGAGCTTTCCTCCATTGTCTAGTCATAATCTAACAATTTATTCTAAGTAAAAAGCAGTGGAATACCTGTCTCTGTTTTCCAGAGAACTCAACATCACCCTGGGAGCTAATGTTCTCAGGCTTAGCTTGGGGACTCAAAGGGTATTTACTAACATCTAACTGACAGATTGCTCCTTATGGTTTCCCAGTCTAGCTTCTGCTGACAGGCAATGTCTAATCATGTTCACTTTTCCTGTGATGATCAAAAACTATTCAGCCAGAAGATGCAGCATTAAACACACACACACACACACACACACACACTCTTCTGCCTCCCTCCATCCCCTGCCAGTTCACTAACTGTCAAAAAGTTTACTAAAACTTCCTCCTTATTTTGTTGTTTTGAATTACAGAGTTTAGTGGAAGGGATCTTAGAGATAATCTAGTGACTCACTCATTTAGCAAACATTTATTAAATGTTATTACTCCTGGCATGTAATTTATATAGGGAGGTACCCAGGTAGGGCTGCTAGGTGGCGCCATAGTGCAGAGAATGCTGGACCTGGAGTAAGGAAGACTGCTCTTCCTGAGTTCAAATCCGGCTTCAGACACGTACTAGCTGTGTGACCCTGGGCAAGTCACTGTACCCCGTTTGCCTCAGTTTCCTCAAAAGTAAAACGATCTGGAGAAGGAAATGGCAAACCACTTCAGTATCATTGCCAAGAAAACCCCAAATGGAGTCATAGAGTCAGACAGGACTGAAACAACTAAACAACAATAAAAGGTACATAGATAGATAGATTAATAGATAGATAGATAGACAGAAAGATAATTTATTAATTATTTACTATGAGGGGCAGCTAGGTGGCGCAGTGGATAGAGCACCGGCCCTGAAGTCAGGAGGACCTGAGTTCAAATTCAGCCTTAGACCAAACACTTGACACTTACTAGCTGTGTGGCCCTAGACAAGTCACTTAACCCCAATTGCCTTTAAAAAAAAGGCAAAAAAAAGAATTATTTTCTATGAGCCAAGCACCATGACAAGTACTGGGGATAAATTTAGCATGTTGGTGTACCAGGAAATACCGACAAAACCTAGGAAAGTCGACCACCTGTTATTACTGACTTCTTGTAGGGCTTTACCTGAAGTTATTGCCGGGATACAAGGACTCGATGGTGGTTCTGTCATCAAGACGACGGAAACTATACTTTGGACGGCAGGAATGGAACCACCGGTCTAAGTTGCAGTCCCAGTAGATCTCAATGCCCATAATTCCACCCTGGAAACATGAAACATGAGATGATGTGAACTACTTCAGGGCAAAGGCTTACTTCACTGTCATCAATACCAGACCGCAGCTTCAGCTAAGCTGGTCTACACTCTCCCACAATGGCCTCAAGATCTCCGCTCTCTTCTTGTTGCGTCCTCCATCTCGCTCTCCAACTAGCTGAATTCCAGCCGTCCTTTCAGACTCGATCCAAAGTTACAGGAAACCCCTCCCTCAAGAAACACAGTCCAAAGTGACCCTCCCCCACAATTGGCATTTACTATCCACTCTACTCGTTTAATATTATCCATTGCTGTCTAATATCATTAGTGCCCCTTCTTATTTGTGTATTTCCCATGTCTTCAACTCAATTCTAAGACCCTTGAGGGCAGAGAGTGTATTTTATTCTGTACTCTCTGTGCTCCTCATAGCACAGTCGGCATTCAATACAACTAGATGAACGCTCATCGGGAATGTTATAATGGGGATTCTTTTTGAGGTAGGGAATGGATTAGGTGATCGCTGAGGTTCCTTCTAACTCTGAGATTCTATGTCTCTAACCCCATTTGGGGTTTTCTTGGTAAAGATACTGGAGTGGTTTGCCATTTCCTTTTCCAGCTCATTTTCCAGAAAAGGAAACTGAGGCAAACATGGCAAAGTGACATGCCCGGGGTCACACAGCTAGTAAGTGTCTGAGGACAAATTTGAACTCGGGTCTTCCTGACTCTAGGCCCAGTGCTCTATCCACTGCACCATCTAGCTGCAAAGAGTACAGCTGAACCAAAAGGAAGACACCACCCCCACAAATCAATCAACAAGTATTTATCAAGCACCTATATGTGACAAACATCTGTTCTAAGTGCTGGGGATATAAGACCAAAAGTCAAATAGTCTGTGCCACCAAAGAACTGATGTTCTAATGTATCTTAATTGTGGAGAAACTACCATTTTCTAAATCCCTTAATTTGTATATTACAAGGACAAGATAATGTTCATTCTTAAGAATGGATGGATGGATGGATGGATGGATGAAAAGTATTACTTTTAAGAGTTTATTATGTGCCATATCCTTCATGAAGTCTGATTGCCCCAATTGCCAGTGTCCTCCCTCCTGAACTACCTTGTTTTTAACTATTTTGTGTTTGTATATCTATTCACTTAATATTTATACCATATATTTTTACATACTTGTCTTGCCCATTAGAATGGAACCTCCTTGTGAGTTGAGATTATTTCATTCTTTGTACTTATATCCCTAATTCCTAGTATAGTGTCTGGTACATAATATGCATTTAATAAATACTTGTCCATCGATTAATAGCAGCCAAGCATGATGCTAGGAGCTAAGGATACCAGTACAAAAATTGAGGTAGTTCCTGTGCTCAAGAAGCTTACTCCCTAAAGACGAGACAACATATAGAGAAGGGTGATATACAATTCGATGTCCTCAATTCTCCTCCTAATCATTAGTTTCAGGAGGATTGCCCCCACCCCTATGTGGATAATTAAATTAGCTTTGCAAGCCTTAAAGCACTATATAAATGCTATTAATGATGATGATGATGTTATTGTTGTAACCTGGGCTTTGCACAAAGCATAGCACCATTATTCTCTCCACCAATGAAGAGTCTTAGGAAAATTTTCCAGGCTTGAAGCCTTGGCTAGATTCATTTTATTCATTAAACCTTTGCCTAATGACATGTGGAATAATTTGTGCTGTTTCCCATTATCTTGAAAGGAGGGAGCAGTAGTGACATGAGCTACTGAAGAGTAACCCATGACATGGCACCTTGTGGATATGTTTGGTCTTCATGGTGGTCTTCACCTTATACCACTTTAAACTCAAACTCTTTTAAGGCAAGAAATCACAGGCACAGGCACTCTTCTTTGCGCCCCCCCCCCCCCAAAAAGGCTTTGTTTACCTGCACGGCCACGTCAGAAAAATTTTCTCCTACTTCTTGGAAGATATCTCCTAGCCGGAAGATTGGACACTGCGGATTCCGAGTCTTATGAAATGTACAAGTAATATTGACTCCTGGTAAAATGTTTCTTCTGCAAAAAAAAAATGGAATTCTATTTTTAGAAGAAGAAAAACAAACCAATTTTCATTAAGAGGTTGTGTTCACCTTATTTATTTTTTGAGCTGAGTCAGGAACTTAGAGCACTTACGTGGTATAGTTGTGGCCTGGGAAATCAATGTTGTTCTTAATGAGCACAGTGAAGTTTTCAGCACTAATTAGAAGAGCTGGCCTGGGAGGAAGAAACAGAATGAGTGGTAATGACCATGGCCCAGCTCCAAATCTCAAAATCTTTGACAATATCCAGAAAGATTTATTTAAGCAATTCCTATCAGGAGGGCGCCATGATAAGCTGAGAGAAAAACGTTAATGAGATGGTCTCAGTCTAGTAAGGGGATCTGGCAAACACAGAAAGAACCATAATACAAAATAATCTTTTGGAAAATCAAAGAGAAGTGCAAACCAAGTGGTTTGTGAGATTCTAAGATAAGAAAGGTCATTATGGACTGGAGGTATGGGAGGATGGTGAAGGGCATAAGCTTTGAGAAGAGCTAGGTCTGCCAAGAAAATAGCTAGAATTGCTTCACAGGATCATGGGTTTAGAACTGGAAGGGACCTCAGAAGCCATCTAGTATAACACCTCCATTTTATAGATGAAAAAACTGAGGCACAGAGTAGAAGATAGAAAAAAATCTCCCTCTCCCTTCCCCCCCCAAGAGGGGAAAAATGATTCCTTTTCAGGGATAGAGTTCCAGCTCTATGGATATTTGCCCCCTAGACTCCTGCAGAACTGTAGAGCTCAGCCTTTTAAGGGACCACCAGGGATTGATATGACCAGTCTTCCTTGAGCCAAGACCAATCACTCCTTCGAATTCAAAAAAAGAAAACAACTTCGCACTTAGTGAAACAACACCATGTGTAGATAAATCTTTAATGTTGGTTTAACATCTCATTATCCGTCCCTAGCGTACTGTAATGATGTCCTGGGTTTCTTAGGTTGGAGGTTGAGAAGGGTCAGAAACCAACTCCCCTACTTCTGTCTTTCCAGATATTTTCTCCAGGATGCCTACCTAATGAAATCTTCCCTAAGCCCCACCACCACCGCCACCATTGTACAGACATGAATGGGTAACCTCCCTGTCTATTAGTTATCCTATACTCCTTTGACATGACTATCACTTGATAATTGAGTCTAGAGCCTTTGATCCACTTTCTCTGTGTGATGGAGGAGCACGGTGATCTCAGATACCGGAGATCTGATGATGGAGGAAATTGTAGGTCTAGTGCTTTCTCTATGACACCCCAATGACTCTATGCTTCCTGGGCTCCACCTTTTGTGTTACGCAGCTTCTGGATAGAGACTAGCTGTGTCTACATGTAAGTCTAGAGTACATGTTAGCTGCCTACCTGCTGCCACAGCTTGACTTGATCCCACAAAAATCAGGCATAGCCTTAGGTTCTGTTTTGTCACTGCAGGCACAGATTCAAGTCACTGGTTGATCCATTCATTCATTTATTTGTTCATTCAACAAACATTGATCAAATACCTACTATGCACGGAATAGAATCAGAGAATCCCTAGAGTTGGGAGGTGCGACCTACAACAACCTATATTTTACAATTCACCTTTGTTAAGATATTGGGGGAGGTAAGAATGGATAACACTTCTTACTTACCGAGGAGGATCTCTTTCTAGTTCTACGGGGCACCAGGCAGAGACCTCGCAGGTCTTTCGGGTTGCATTGTACTGCACACACTTTCCTGTCTGAATCCCTGTAGGAATCGTATATTCTTAGAGATGTAAAGGACCTCTTAGATATCACATAACCCAACTCCCCTTCCTCAAATCGAGGCCATTGAGAAAATCTTTTCTCTAGATTCCCCATTAAACCCAAACAGAAACTTACATCAACCAACCCAAGGAAGACCCAAGAAGTTCTTTTCCATGGAGCAGAATGGAAGCATCAAAAAAGATGAAAGTGTGTCTTGCTTTCCTCCTACCTGGCTGCCCAATCCTATTCTGTCTCCTTTGCTGGACCATCATCCACATCCCATGTGGATGCACTCATGGGTGTACTCAAGTGCTCTGTTCCAGGCCCTTCTCTCTATACTCTCTTTCATGATCTCAACTGTTCCCATGAGTTCAGTGACCAACTCTATGCAGATAACTCCAAAGCTATATACCCAGCCCTAGACTTCTTTCTGAGCTGTGATCCTGCATCACTAAATGCCTATTGGGCATTTCCACCTGGGGGTTCCATAGGCATATAAAACTCAACTTGTTCTAAACAGAACTCATTATCTACACACACACACACACACACACACACACACACATACACACGCACCCCCCTAAATGTGGCACTTTCCAAATTTCTTTTGGCACTACCATCCTTCCAGTCACATAGAAGAAGCATTTTACCAACAAGTATGAAGAGAACCACCATTGATCAACGACAAGAAAATTCAAGAAAGAAAGAGTACCTAGATAGAGAGATTAGTCAATAGTTTCAGTTGCTACAGAGAGATCATTGGATTGAGAACTGTAGTCATGATATCATTGGTGACCTTGGAGAGAGCAGCCTCAACTGAGTCTTGGATTTGGAAGCCAAATTACAAGGAGCTGGGGAGTGAGAGGTAAGAAAATGGAGGCAGTGAGTGTAGACAGCTTCTTCTAGGTGGTTAGCTGTGAAACAGGAGTATGTTGTAAGATGAAGGAATTACAAGGTGAAGTGTTCTTAAGGATGGTGAAGATTGGGGCATGATTCCAGGTATCAGAGAAGGAGCCAGGAGATAAGGAGAGATTGAAGATTAGGGAGAGGCAGCAGATGATTGTGAAGGCGATCTGCCATAGGAAATGTGATAGGTTCAAGGGCACAAGCAAAGAGGTTGGTGTGCGCAAGAAGGGTCACCTCTTTATCAGAGACTGAAACAGAGAAGAAGAATGGGGGTAGGATTGGGAGGTGATTCAAAGTGTGGACTTGGCAAGAAAGAGAGCTGACGTCAGGGAGACCAGTTAGGAGTCAATCGCCTATAGCCAGTTCTGACCACATCGCTACCTTGTTCAAAAAGGTCCAGTGACTCTCTGTTGCCTTTAGGAAAACATAAAAACTTCTCTTTCTGACATTTAAAGGTCTAACTCCAGCCTACTTCTCCAGGCTTATTATACATCCCTCCCCTTCATGTACTCTATGTTCCAACCAATTGTTTTACTTGCTACTTGGCACAGTGCCTGGCACATTGTAGGTGCTTAATAAATACTTACTAATTGATTGACATTGCGTTGCCTATCTCTGTCCCTTGGCATACACAATCCTACCACACCTGGAATACCTCCCATTTTTATAGTCCCTGACTTCTTTTCTTTCCTTCCTTCTTTCTTTTTTTGTTTTGGGCAAATGTGGAGCTTCTGCATTTTTAGTAACATTTTCCTCTCACATGGTTTACGTCCATTTATAATAAATGATAATAATTAATTCAAAGTGTAGACTTGGCAAGTGGATCAAAGAATTATTATAATTATAATAATTCCATAATTGAAACAACACAGACAAAAATACATCCGTACCAACTTAGTAAAGTCAAATTATTAAACAAGAGCCACCTTTTATCCTCGAACCCCCAGCTGCTAATAATAGCTCCCCCACTCCCTTTATCCTTACACAGGCACATGTTGTTTTCTTCAATAGAATTTAAGCTCCTTGAGGGCAGGGACTTAAAGAAAGGAGCTTACCTTCATGGTGTCTGCTTTCACAATAATTGAAGAATTAAACAAATTCTTATTAATTGATCATTCATTTGAGCTTCTTCTAAAGAAAGCTCCCTGAGGGCAGGCAGTGTTTGGGAGCATTTTCTAGCTTATCATACATTGCCCACATCAGTTAGGATGCTCACTCTGTTGATGTGAATGATGCACTACCAGGCTTTACCACAAGAGGGGGCAATGATGAAAGTGGACTTTAATACAGACTGGTTTCTGAGGAGTTATTGGCCTGATGGTGATAAGTGACAGAAGGAGGGAATTAAGCATTTGTTAAGCACCTACTAAGTGTTATACAAGTATTTTCTCATTTGATCCTTACAACAAGCTGGGAGGGACGTAAGTGCTATTAGCATCTCCATTTTATAGTTGAGGAAACTGAGGTTAAGTGACTTGCCCAGGGTCACACAGCTAGTATGCATCTGAGGCTGGGTTTGAACTGAGGGCTTCCTGCCTTCAGTCCCAGCACTCTATCTACTGCACCACCTAAGGCAAGGCACCTTCCTGCCAGAGGCTCAGGTGTGGTGAGAACAGTATCCTAAGGCCCCTTCCTGTGCAGGTTAAGGTTAGTTTTCCCAATACTGACCTAAGGCTCAGTCCACTGACCAGAATACAAAAACCACCAGACCATAAGATGCTTCAGCTCCTCCCTAAGGCTCCTCCTAACCGTCGACCAGCAGGGTAAGTAACACCAGCATAGGACAGCTGTGCTCAGCTGAACCAAGGATCTATCCTCATGGAATATCTTTCCCCTGTCCTGAACGTCCTTCCTTGGCTACGCCTAAGCAAATCTTTTGTTAACTGCTCAATGTTCCATGAGCATCTCATTCTGTTCCAATATTTAACCTAAACTACCAGGAGCCTAGTTTGAATCGTGCCTCTCTTAAAACATTTATGTAATTAGGAAGAGGAGATAGAGTGTTGGCGTCTCACCCACGACTCAGCTTTCCATCACCCAGTCTTAGGAACTTGAAAGAACAGATACCTTTACTCAGTGGGTCCTTCCTCCCTTTTTGACACCCCCAGTCATTGGAACAGAGAGTCCTACGGGTGGGGTACTGCAGAGGAAAGGACAGGACAAAACAGAGTAAGCGACCATGCTGAATTTAGAAAGTCACAGTACTACCACCTAGCAGCTACATAACCTTGTTGGGGAGTGGGAAGGGAGCAGTCCTTTTATCTCTCAGTTTCCTCATCTGTTAAATGGGGATGATTTTACAGAATCTCAGAGATGAAAAAATGCTCAGAGGCTATCCGGGCCAACTTGTACCCAATTAGAAATCTTTCTTGCAACCTACCTGGTGAGCAGATGTTTTTTTTTTGTATCACCTGTCACACAGGGTTGTTGCATAAGGAAAGCAATTTATAAGTCTTAAAATGATAGGGATATAAGAGCTATTATTACTTTAAAAAAAAAAAGGGATGTCAGTCACCGCAGGACTTTATTTAGTGATAGCCAGAGAGAAACCATTCGCTAGGGAGGAGGAGGCCTGGTCTAAATATTCCACTGGCTTGAGGGCTGAATAAGGGAGAGTGGATCAAAGACTAAGCATCTCAATGGAAAGAATCAGCAGGGGATGCAGGTAGGACGTGAGCCAGCAGCCTTAGCTGGCCTGAGATAATGAGGTCGGACCTGAGCTTCGCCCAGCAGAATTTCGGGGGGAGACACGTCAGTGTTATTCAGTCACTTACTCATGTCCAACTCTTCGTGACCCCATTGGGGGTTTTTTGGGCAGAGATACTAGAGTGGTTTGCCATTTTGTTCTCTAGCTCATTTTATATGTGAGGAAACTGAGGCCAACAGGGTACAGTGACTTGCCCAAGATCACACAGCTAGGAAGTGTCTGAGGCCAGATTTGAACTCGGGTCCTCCTGACTCCAGGGTTGGCCCTCTATCCATCATGCCACTAAGCTGCCCCCAAGGGCAACCAGAAAGACAGGCAAATGAGTTATTTGTTCTTAATTCAAAGAGATTTCTGGGAAGGGCTTTTGGGGGTAGGATGAGTTCCTACCTGTGAAAATTAATGTTTTTTAGTTTTCCTCTTCATGCGTTGAGGGCCTAGCAATGACTTGCACATTTCCATATGCCCTACCTTAACACAAGTCTGTTAGACTGAAATAGATTGGAGTCTATACTTTGTGATTTTTCTGTAGAAAATGGAGGTCCTTTGGCATGATGGAAACAGCACTGGAATGTGAGTCAGAAGATCTGGGTTTGAATCCTAGCTCTGCCACGTGTCACTATCCACATTCTTGATCTGTAAAACGAGGAAGTCAGACAAGATGACTTTTAAAGCCCTTTTCAAGGGGCAGGTAGGTGGCACAGTGGATAGAGCTCTGGCCTTGGAGTTAGGAGGACCTGAGTTCAAATCTGGTCTCAGACACATAACACTTACTAGCTGTGTGACCCTGGGCAAGTCACTTAACCCCAATTGCCTCACCAAAAAGCAAAAAAAAAAACAAAAAAAACAAAAAAAATAAAGTCCTTTTCAGCTCAGAATCAACAAACCCAAGACCTGAGTTCAAATCCTGACTTTTGTCTTTGTGACCTTGGGTAAATCACATGAGTTTTCTAAGGTTTCTGTTTCCTCATCTATAAAGTACAGGGGATGGAATGTAAGCTTGCTGTGAGTAGGCATTTTTTCATTCTTTGTACTTCTATACCCAAAGCCTGGCACAACATGTTTATTAATTGGCTAGTTGATTGACCAAATGACCACTCGAGTTTCCTTCCAGGTGTCTTCATAATTACTAATCAGCATGCATCTAGGTTCCTCACCTCCATGGTCCACCAATGTGGGTTCAGGAAAAGCAAGCTTATTTCAACAGCAATATGAGCAAAGTTTAATGAGGAAAGTAAATTTACTCTATGGTGCATTGTAAAAAAAATTCTTTATTTTTTTAGTATTCATCTTGGATTTTTAAAAAATTAATTAATTTATTTTTAGTTTTCAACATTCACTTCCGTAAGATTTTGAGTTCCAAATTTTCTCCCCATCTCTCCCCTCCCCCCACCCCAAGACAGCATGCAATCTGATACAGGCTCTACATATACATTTATATTGAACCTATTTTCACATTAGTCATGTTGTAAAGAGGAATTAGAACCAATGGGAGAAACCACAAGAAAGAAGAAATAAAAAAAAGAGAGAGAGAGCAAATAATATGCTTTGATCTGCATTCAGACTCCATAGTTCTTTTTCTGGATGTGGACAGCATTTCCCATCATCAATCCTTTGGAGTTGTCTTGGATCCTTGAGTAACTAAGAAGAGATGAGTCTGTCAAAGTTAGTCAACATACATTGTGGCTGTTACTGTGTACAATGTTCTCCTGGTTCTGCTCACTTCACTCAACATCAGTTCATTCAAATCTTCCCAGGTTTTTCTGAAGTCTGCCTGCTCATCATTTCTTATAGCACAATAGTATTCCGTTACATTCATATATCACAACTTGTTCAGCCATTCCCCAACTGATTCTAAAAGAAGTTCTAAGAAGATGCCTCAACTCTAAAATTAATAACAAGAAATCATAGGATCAAAGATTTGGAGCTAGAAGGGACTTTGGAAATCCCATTTCACTGATGAGGAAAATTGGCTCCTGAGAGTTTAAATGATTTGCCTAAAATTACCTAGGGAAGTAAGTGGGACTATATTCCTTGCTCTTAACTCTGCACCACACATTTCTTTACTGTCTGCTATTTGGGACTATCTGACATATTTTTCCTCTTCCATTTTAATATGGAATTGAGAATTGGTTCAATGGGTTGTCCTGAAAGTCTTAGTGAAGTTTTAAAAACTTAGACTTTAGCTAATAAAGCTTGAAACTGCACTAAGACTTTTGGGACACCCTGCATATTGAGTGATTGTGTAGTTAAGGGGGAAGAGTAGCAACAACCTGGGTTCATGAGCTCATGGGATCCTAGATATAGAGCTGGAAGGGACCCAGAGGTCATTGAGTCCAACCCCCTTACTTTACAGATGAGGAAACAGAGGCCCAGAGGGAGTAAAGGGACTTGTCCAAGGTCATACAAACAGTAAGGGACAGAGATAGGTATCAAAAGTAGGTCCTTGGAAATGATGAGCAGGTGGATTTCCAAAAAAAAACCTGGAAAGACTTAAATGAAAAGATGCAAAGTGAAATGAGCAGAACCAGGAGAACATTGTATACAATAACAGCAACATTGTATGATGATCAACTGTGAATAACTCAGCTCTTCTCAGTAGCAAGATAATCCAAGACAATTCCAAAAGACTCTTGATAGAAAATGTAACCACCTCCAGAGAAAGAACTGATGATCGAAGCATACTATTTTCACTTTATTTTTTTTTATGTGTGTTTTTTCCCTTTTGGTCTGTTTCTTCTTTCACGACATGACTAATATGGAAATATGTTTTATACAATTGCACATATATAACCTATATCAAATTGTTTACCATTTTAGGAAGCGGGGAGGGGAGGGAGAAAATTTGAAACTCAAAATTTTGTAAAAATGAATGTTAAATATTTTCTTACATATAATTGGAAAAAAAAACATTAGAAAAAATAAATGGACAAAAAAACCCCAACAAAACTAGGTCCTTGAAATCTAAATCCCAATCCTGCCTCTAATTATTTGCGTAGTCTTGGACTTACAGCCTCTGAGCTTTAGTTCTCTCTTACATAAAATTGGGAAAATAATGCCTGTCTCAAATGGCTAGTAGGAGGTTCAAAGGAAATAATGTAGGGTCTGTAAAAGCCGTTTATAAAAGGATTTGTCTATATGAGGGACTACTACATTTCCCCCTGGTGATAAGAGATGGAGTGTGGGTCGCCATACCAACAGGAAATAAATACCAACTTGTGAAAAGTGCAATAGCTAGGAATAAGGACCAGTGGGGGATGCTTCACAGTCCTTGATGTTTCTGGACTTGGGGACGTGTTTCTCCAGGCTCTTTGGGGTCCAGCAATTATTCACTGTGCTTACCAGAAATATTCTCTTCTTTGATAGAATGACTCCTAAGCTTTTATTACTTAAACAGTGCATTGGCAAATCAATGCATATGGAGGAGGAATACACTTTTCTTGCCAAAAAGAGACTTGGAGTCTGAAAAGAGCCATGTGGCCTGGAAATCAGCTTGGCTTGCCTTCAAAGCTGGAAGAGTCTCTGCTGGGAATTGGGGGGAGGCAGGAAGTACTCAATGAAGTGGCTGCCCACTTCATCAGGAAGGTGGGGGCGTAAGACATGGAGAGAAGGAACAGCTAGCCAAGAGGAGTGCCCGCTGCTGAGGTAGGCGAGTCAAAGGTATGTCAGTTTGGCTTTGGGCTTGGAGAAAACGCATGCTCCATGCTGCGAATGGGTTAGGAAGCACAGGCCACATGACCAGGGTGAGCACCTGCATTCATATTCATGGTTGATAATCAATGGCATTTACAAGTGGCACAGTGGATAAAGTGCTGGATCAGGAGAAGACTCATCTTCCCAAGTTCAAATCTGGCCTCAGACATGTACTAGCTGTATGACCCTGGACAAGTCATTTCACCCTGTTTGCCTCAGTTTCTTCGTCTGTAAAATGAGCTGGAGAAGAAAATGGCAAACCACTCCAGGATCTCTGCCAAGAAAACCCCAAATGGGGTCAAGGAGAGTCAGACACAACTGAAAAATGACTCAACAACAACACATAGCGCTTTAAAGTTTGCAAATTACTTTATGTATATTATCTCAGTTGACCCTAGCAAATAGGCACTGATGCTGTTTGAGGAGAAACCAAGTCCTCCGCCCCCAGAAAATATCTTCCTCTGTTGCAGTCTTGAGATCATGTATTTGGAACCAGAAGAGGCCATCAAGTTCAACCCCCTTAATTTTACAGATAAGGAAAATGAGGCACAGAGAGGTTAAGCAACCTATCCACAGTCATACAGCTAGTATGATGTCTGAGACAGGGTTCAAACCTAGGTCTTCCTCATTCCAAATCCAGCATTCTATCCACCGGGCCACAAAGAGTTCTTTGGATTGAGGCATTATCTCCAGGAGACCACTGTTAAAATTCACTTACACTAAAATGCTCCAGATAGAGAACTGATGGTCTCAGAGTGCAGATTGAAGCCTATTTTTATTTTCTCTCTTTATTTTCCTTGCCTTTAAAAAACCATGGCTAATGTAGAAAGATATGTCTTGCACAACTTCACATATGTAATGAGTATCACATTTCTTGTCCTCAAAATAGACGGGGGAAGGGTTGGAGGGAGGGAGAAAACTGGAAACTGAAATTAAAATCCATTTTTTTTTAGATTCACTTACATTGCCAGTGATTGGAAGGGAATAGGGAGAGAGAACGTCAGTGTGGATTAGTAAGTATATCATATTAGAATCCTATATCAACTGTGTCCGACCTGTGGTACAGCATTCCGAGCTTATAACGGTCTGATCAGTCACAGTTGGACACACCATACCTTGACCCTGACATAGCGATGTCTTTCTGGTCCTCTTTGAGAACAAAGGACAACAACCGACCCCATTAGAATCCCGGAGGGTTAAAACTAGAACTGTTAACTTGTACAGCACAAAGCAGGGTTGACAATAATCACCTGTAACATCACTCAAAAAACTACGTGAAGGGGGCAGCTAGGTGGCGCAGTGGATAAAGCTCTGGCCTTGGAGTCAGGGGGACCTGAGTTCAAATTTGACCCCAGACACTTGACACTGACTAGCTGTGTGACCCTGGGCAAGTCACTTA
>NW_020949772.1:8329815-8340871 GCF_900497805.2 Vombatus ursinus
CAGACACTTGACACTGACTAGCTGTGTGACCCTGGGCAAGTCACTTAACCCCATTGCCTCAACCAAAAAAAAAAGTGAAAAAGGCAATGTGTGTCTTATTATACCCATTTTAAAGATGACGACTCTGAGGCTTGGAGTGGTTGCAGCTGCGCTCTCTGTTCCAGCCAAACCGGCCTGCTCCCTGTGTCTCCAATGTCTTATCATTTCCTAGGCTACTCCCATGCCTGGAATGCCCTTCCTCCTCACCTTCATCTCTTAAAATTCTCCCCTTCAAGGCTCAACCCAAGTGCCACTTCTATAGGAAACTGATTCTGCTCTCCCAGCTGCTAGTACCTCCCCTTAGAAATTACTTTATGTCTTCTTTTTATATTTTTAAATTTAATTTTCTACATACATGTCATTTTCCCCCAGGAGAATGTAGATAAGCAGAGCGTGTTTCATGTAGATGTTGGGCTCTTTGCATCTCCAGCCATGGACACTCTGAGTCCTTAGGAGCATTCTTTAATGTGGTCCCACACTCACCTTTCCCAATAAATTCCTTCCAGCCTCCCCCTCTCAGCCCTCTCCTCCAGGCCTCTCCCCCAACCTCCAACCTGAAAACGCAACATGCAGAGAGATGCCTTTCTCTACTCCATCGGGCTAGAAGACAGGCCTATGCATGACAGACCATCTGTCATCCCCACCCCTAAAACTCACAGCCCTCCCTTACCTCGGGACAAAGTCCTTGTGTCTGGCCTTCTGTGGCTATGAAGTTAGTCATCACAAAGAATGAGTTTCCCTGGAAAGAAAAGAGAGACAAGAACGTAGGAGCTGTGGTAGGGTAAATAATCACCCTCAAATTGATCTTCTGGGCCATATTAGGAATGCCACTTCTTATATTCTCTTCTGTACCCAAGGGTCCTTCCCCCATCCCCAGGGATCTCTCAACAGACAGCCTTGCCTCCTACTATACCGGAGATCAAGGCCATCCATCATAAAGGTCTTCATCTCACAGAATCATCAAGATCATAGATTTAGAGCAAAAAGGGATCTTGGAGGTCAAGTCCTATGCCTTCATTTTACAGATGAAGAAACTGAGGCACAGAATGGTTAAGTGATTTGCCCAGGGTCTCACAACTGGTACAAGTGTCTGAGGTGGAATGTGAGTCCAAACTCATATCTCAAAATCTCTGTGTCTCCAGGCATCCTGTCCTCTGCTTCAGTCTCTGAGGTGATGCTTTTCTTAGCCAAGGACCCCTCTCCCCATCACACACACACACACACACACACACACACACACACACACACACACAGAGCAGTTTCTTCCCTTGATTCTGTTTCCTCATATCTCTCCTAGAATATTTTATCTTCAGTCATTCCCTTTCTCTCCCATTTTCAATTTCTCCCTACCTAATGGCTCTTTCCTTCACATGTCTTAAAAAACAAACAAAACAAACAAACAAAAAAACCTCATTGGACATTGGCCTATATCCCCTCAAGTTATGATCCCAAATTTCCCGGCTCTTCAACTTTAAACCCTGAGGAAGAGGCATGTTGCTCCCTCACCACCCACTCGCTTCTCAACCCCTATGAGATGCCCTCTGAGGTCCCTTCTGGCTCTCGGTCCGACCCTATGCATCTGTGATTCCGACCCTTACCTCTCTACTGAAACTGTTTTTGCAAAGGTTACTGGTACAGCTGGGGGCGCCATAGTGCACAGAGCGCTGGGCCTGGAGCCAAGAAGACTCATCTTCCTGAGTTCAATTCTGACCTGGGACACTTAATACTTGTGTGACCCTGAGCAAGTCACTTAACTCTGTTTGCCTCAGTTTCCTCCTCTGGAAAATGAGCTGGAGAAGGAAATGGCAAACCAATATCTTTGCCAAGAAAATTCCGAATGAGGTCACAGAGAGTTGAACGTAACTGAAAAATGCTTGAAAAAATAAAACAATAACAAAAAAAAAACCCAGAACAGAAAGGATGCTATATTTTAAAGTCAGAGGATCTATGGTCCTATGACCCCATGATCTTCATTACAATCCTTACTCTCCAAGCGTGACCTTGGGTGAGTTATTTGGACTCTCTCTCATCTGGAATATTGTGTTAAATTCTGGGTACCACTATTTAAGAAGGACATTGACAAACTGGAAGGGGGCTACCAGGATGGGTGAGAGCCTTAAGTCCATGACATATGAGGAGTAGTTGAAAGAACTGGCATGTTTAGCCAGGAGAAGACTTGGGGTGGGGGGCAGGGACACGATAGCCATCTTCAAGTATCTGAATGTCTGTCATGTAAGGAGTTGGCTGTTTTCTGTTATAGTGAGGGTTCCTCCATGCATGGGTTATACCGAAAGGCCAGGGAGGTCTCTTTCAACTCTCAAAATCTGCACTTCTCTGGATCCTCAATATCCAATCATGTCCAATAGTCTGTCATTTGCTGAGTATTATCTGTTCATTCCATCTTCACAACACTGCTGGCATTGATTCCTGTCTCTCTACCCATATGGCCACTCACCCCTTCTACCTGGCTTATTATAATGACTTCTTAATTGGTTTCCCAGCTTCTAGACTTTCCCTTCACCAAACTCTCCCCCACACAGTTGCTAAATTAATCTTCCTAAGGCACAGATCTGAGCATGTCACTTATCTGCTAAATAACTGTAAACAGAGCCCTAGTGCCTCGGGATTCAATACATACTCCTAAGCCTGACATTTGGGGGCTTCTGGAGGTAGCACCAACTTATTTTTTCTTTGTTTTTTTGTTTTTGTTTTCTTTTTGGTTAGGTAATGGGGTTAAGTGACTTGCCCAGGGTCACACAGCTAGTAAGTGTTATCTGACTTAGGCTGGATTTGAACTCAGGTCCTCCTGACCCCAGGGCCAGTGCCCTATCCACTGTGCCACCTAGCTGCCCCCATCCAACTTACCTTTTCTAAAAGCTAGCATGGGATAGGAGTTGGGACACTGCGCTCAGAGTCAGGGGGCCAGGATTCAGATTCCACCTCAAGCACCAGCTGTTCAACGCAAGGCAAGTTATTAAACTCTCCGTCTCCTTTTCCTTATCTGAGCCTGGGATCAAGAGGACTTGGGTTCAGATCCAACCTCAAACACTTACTAGTTGTGTTACACTGGGCAAGTCAACTTAACTGCTATTTGCCTCAGTTTCCTCAACTGTCAAATGGAAATAACAAAAGCACCTACTTCGCAGCATTATTGTGAGGATCAAAAGAGATAATATTTGTAAATTGCTTAGCACAATCCCTGGCATATATTAGGTACATAATAAATGCATTTTTCTTTCTTTCCTTCTTTTCTTCTTTTCTAGCCTCCTTCCTTACTTCTTTTCATCTTTCCTTTCTTCCTTCCTTCTTTTTGTCCTTCCTTCTCTCCGTCCTTTCTTCCTTCCCTCCTTCCTTCCTTCTTTTTTCCTTCCTTCCCTTCTCTCCTTCCTTTCTTCCTTCCCTCCTTCCCTCTTTCCTTACTTTCCTCCTTTCCTCCTTCCTTTCCTCCTTCCTTCCTTCCTTCCTTTCCTCCTTCCCTTCCTCCCTCCTTATTTTCTTCCTTTCTTCTTTTCTTCCCTTCCTCATTCCTCCTTCTCTCCTTCCTTTCTTCCTCCCTTCCAAATGGAGCACTTGAACCCATTACCTCTAAAGTACCTCCCAACTCTAACCCTATGATCCTCTAATATTGTCCAGCCTTATTTCACATTATTCCCTTTCACACACGTCACTTTTCCAGCCTAACTGGACCATTTCCCAAGCTCCTTATTCCACGTCACATCTTCCTACATTCTCCCAAGCTGTCCCTTATGTCTGGAATACCCTCCCTCCTCAATTCTGCCCCACCCCAAATCTTTATCATCCTTCAAGGCTCAGTTTAGGAATCTTCCCCACCCTCCATGGTGCCGCCTCCTCAAAACGCATTTTATTTCCGTAGCTATGTCCCTGTTATAGCCCACCCCCACCCAAGTTCAATGTAAATTCCTTAAAGGTAAGGACAGTCTTTTTTGTTTTTGTCTTTATATCCTCAGCATCCAGTGGGTGCTTTGCACATAGTCAGTGCTTAATGAATATTTGTTATGTTGGATTGAATTGAATTGGACATAGGTGGGGCCCACATGAGATTCTTGAATCACCCAACTACAGACTTTTCGAGTTGGAAGGGACCTCACAAACCATCTATTGTAACCTCTACCTAACCAGGTATAGATTGGAATCTCTTCTATGTCTTTGACAAAGAGTCATTCAACCCTTACTTGAAGACCTCTGGGGTGGGGGAAAACCCCTAGTCTTTAGGAGTAGCCCTTTCCTCTTTGAGATAGCTTCTATTTTTGCATGTTTCCATTTAACTTTGAGGGGGGGAGTTTTTCTTCAGATCAAACCCAAATTACCCTCTTTGCAGCCTCCAATCATTGTGCCTAGTGCTGCCTTTTGGGGCTGATCAGAACAGGTCCAATCCATCTTCCATGGAACGGCTCTTCAAACATTTGGAGAGAGAGCTATCAAGTTCCCTCCAACCAAGCCTTCTCTTATCCAGGGTAAACAATCCCAGCTCCTTCAGTCAGCCCTCATATGGCATGAACTTGAGGGCCTTCATCATCCTGATTTCCATCACTCAGATTCTCTCCAGCTAATTAACATCCTCCCTAAAATGTGGAACTCAGAACTGAACACAGAACTCTAGATGTGGTTTGACTAGGATAGGACGCAGCGGAATGATCTCTTGCCTGGTCCTGGACACCATGCCCCTCAACTGAGCACCTTAAATAGGTGCTCTCTCACACTAAAACACCCAGGATTTTTTTAAATTAATAAGCATTTATTAAGCACTCACTATATGCCAGGCACTTTGCAAATATTATTTCATTTGATCCTCACAAAAACCCTGGGGGGGAATATGCTATTATTATCTCCATTTTACAGGCAAGGAGACTGAGGTAGACAGAGGTAAAGTGACTTGCCCAGAGTCACACAGCTAGTAAATATCTGAGGTCACATTTGAACTCAAGTCTCCCGGACTCCAAGTCCAGGGTTTTATCTACTGTACCACTTAGCTGCCCCAGGTCTTTTTTTTTTTTTTTCAGAGATTCTGCTTTCTAACCACCTCTTCCATCTTGTACTAATGAGGTTAAGGTTTTATGAGGGTTTTTTTTTTTTAACTTAGGTTAGGACCTCCATGCTCCCACCCAAGATAGAAAGGGAGAGGTTCTTGGGGCCATGGCAAAAGAAAGGTAGCCCTCTACTCTTCACATTCTGGGGCATGGACCCTCACCTGCAAAGGAAACGTGTAATCGGCTGTGTCCATCACTTTCATCTTGGCGTTCCCATCCTTCACCTCTGCTATGCCTTTCACTTTGGTTTGCACTGAGCTGATGAGGGGTTCTTTCCGCTGATACAGCTTGTCACTCACCAAGGCCAAGCTAAATGTGGCAAGAAAAAAAAGGCATAAGTACCTGCTTTTCAAGCCTCTGAACTCCCCGTCCTAACCCATCCTTTATTGATGTAGCTCTGCCTCTGAAAAGAGAGATGAGGGAAAAAGGAAAGGAGAGAAAGGAAGATTCCAGGCTGGAGAAATGGAATTAAATGGTCTCTTTTTTTAGCCCTGGATGCACAGTGAGAATCTGTATTGTATGCCACCCTGTCAACCATACTCTGCCCTAGATGCTGCCAGCACACTGGCTAACTATTTCATTTGGGACCATTGGTGGAGGTTGAGAAGAAGAAGCCCCCATCCTGTCTTTGACCAAGCTGAACCTTCCACATGTAGTCCTGCTCTCCCATCCACTAGTCAGAGATAGATAGAGAATACTCATTGGAAGAAAAATCGAATTCAGTTCAACAAGCATTAATTAAGTGACTATTGTATGCTGGGCACTTTGCTGGATGCCAAGGCTACACAGAAAAAAAAAATTAGTCTTTGTCTTCAAGGAGCTTGCCTGCTAAGGAAGGATGCCACATGTGCACAAAGAAAGTCATACTAAGTAATTTCAAGAGGGAGAGAGAGAGAGAGAGAGAGCTCATCTTGAGAGATCAGGAAAGGTTTAGTGTAGGAGGGAGCACCTGAACTGTGTTTGGAAGGAAGCTAGGGATTCTCTGGAGCAGAGGCGGGGAAGGAATATACAGTAGGCAAGGGGAACCACTTGTCCCTCCCTCCCTCTCTATCTCCTTCCTTCCTTCCTTCTTTCCTTTTCCTTACTCCTTTCCTTCCTTCTTTCTCTTCCCTCCTTCCTTTCTTCCCTCCTTCTTTCTTTCCCTCCCTCCTTCCTTCCTTCCTTTTCTTCTTTCCTCCCTTTCCTTCCTTCCCTCCTTCCTTCCTTCTCTCCTTCCCTCCTTCTTTCTTTCCTCTGTCCCAATGCTATTGAAGGGGACACATGGGCTCCTGAGGATCTTAATCCTGAGATGAAATGGAAACAAGAACAGGCATAACATTTTCTGAGGCATGAAGAGGCAGATCTGCATTCAGGAGAAAGCAGGAGCCTGGGGCCAGGGAGGAACTTCTCATTCTCTAACTCAGCAGCTGCCCTGAGCCCCTGTCCTTGGCCATTCTCCCCTTTTTCCTCCAGTTCTCTTTGTAAGCCTAAAAGCCCTTGAGAAGTGAGTTATTATGTGACTTTACAAGATCACAGCTGAAGGCCTCAAAGGGACCTCAGAGACCAGCACCCTCATTTTACAGGCAAAGAAACTGAGGCCCAGGAAGATGAAATCATTTAACTAAGATCCTAGGGTCATAGATTTAGAGCTGGAAGGGACCTCAGGCCCTTCACTTTACAGGGGAGGAAACTGAGACCTAGGAAGTTAAAATTACTTGTCTAAGGTTACACAGGGAATAAACAATGCAGGCAGGATTCTAACCCAGATCATCTGATTGCAAACCAGCCATTCTTCCCACTAGACTGCACTGTGTCTTGATTATCTGCTGCCCTTCTCTGGCCTCCAGAATGGCATTCTCTGTCTCCATGGAATTTCCAGGGAGCAGGAAAGAAGTATTTGGAAGAGTAAGAATGAGTCAGGGAATCTCAGTGGATATAAAGAATATTCTTCTGTGACTGGATAGGAGAGGATCCTGGATTGCACAGGAATCTCTTTTTCTTTTTTAAAAAATGGAGTTGTCTTCAAAAAAAATTAACAAAAATTAACTTCCTCTTACTCCCATCTCCTCTGCATTGGAAGAAAGAGAGAGAAAGAAAGAAAGAAAGAAAGAAAGAAAGAAAGAAAGAAAGAAAGAAAGAAAGAAAGAAAGAAAGAAAGAAAGGAAGGAAGGAAGGAAGGAAGGAAGGAAGGAAGAAGGAAGAAAGAAAGAGAGTGAGGGAGGGAGAGAGGGAGGAAAGAAAGAGTGAAGAAAGAAGGAGGAAGGGAGGAAAGAAAGGAAGGAAGGAAGAAAGAAAGGAAGGAAGGGAGGAAAGAAAGAAAGGAAGGAAGGAAGGAAGGAAGGAAGGAAAGGAAGAAAGGAAGGAAGGAAGGAAGAAAAAAAGAGGGAGGGAGGAAAGAAAGAGTAAAGAAAGAAGGAGGAAGGGAGGAAAGCAAGGAAGGAAGGAAGGAAGGAAGGAAGAAAGGAAGGAAGAAAGAAAGAGAAAGAGAGTGAGGGAGGGAGGGAGAGAGGTAGGAAAGAAAGAAAGAAACAAACAAACAAACGAGGAGTCCTTTTCAAAAAGTCCCTGCAAGAATTGGGCAAGATTTCTCCCCTTGGATAAGACCAGTTTTTATTTCTGTACTATAATGTTTATGAAGCACAGTCTTCACCACAACCCTGCAATGTCATTAAATACAAGTATTGTTAGCCCCATTTTAGAAATGAGGACACTGAGGCTGAGAGAGGTAAAATATCATAGAACTTAGAGCCAGAAAGGATCTTAGAATCCATTTTGTCAAGTCAGCCAGTCAAAAAGCATTTAATAAGCACCTACTAAGTGCCAGGCATGGTGCTAAGCACTGGAGATTCAAAGAGGCAAATGACCGTCCCTACTTTTGATGGGCTCACAGTCTAATGAGGGAGACAATATTTTAAAAAATGTATAAATGAGCTACTTATGGGATATACAGGAAATAAGAGAGGGAAGGCATTAGCATTAGTGCACATTCTTCACCTGGAGTCCATGGACCCCCAAGGAGTTGATGGAGAGATTTCCAGGGCTCTATCAACTTGGAACTTTTCCTATTTTGACAACTATATTTCAGCATAAATGGTTTCTGTTCTAATCCTATGTATTTTATTTTATGCATTTAAAAAACATGGCTCTGAAAAGGGGTCTATGAACCCCTAAGGGGCTACAGGATTCACCAGATGGCCAAAGGGATCCATGACACAAAAACAGATGAACAACCCCTGATTGAGTCCAAATGCCTCATTTTACAGATGAGGAAACTGAGGCCCAGGAAGTGAAAGTGACCTGCCCAGGGTCACACAGCAAGTAGCAGAGCCAGGATTTGAATCCAGGTCTTCTCACTCCAAATTCAGCGCTCCTCACCCTATACCAAGCTGCTACCCGTGAGCTAGGTCCCTAGCTTCCAAGGCTAGGGTGCTCCCCATTGCCAGTAGAATGCAGTTCCTTGAGGCCGGGATCTGTTTTCTTTCTCTGTATGTTAGTATCCTCATAGTTAATTTACATAGTGCTTGGTACTCAATACATGCTAACTAAATTGAATTGAATTAATCCCCCCTCCCTCCTGGTGCTATCTCTGGACCCCAGGCTGTGCAGCTAGGCTCCTGCTTCTGCTCCCCAACATTAACTAGGGAGGCAAAATGACCTGGTAAAAAGAGCAGAGGGTTTGGCTTCAGGGGGCATGAGTTCAAATCCCTGCTCTGCCACTTATTATCTGTGTGGCCCTAGGCAAGTAAATTGACTTCTCTGATCCTCGGTTTTCTTATCTGTAAAATGAGAGGTTGAACTGAGATCCCTTCTGGCACTAAATGTGTGATCCAATGAATCTTGGCCCCCTATTGCCAAATCTCCATGACATTGGCTTCCTCCTACCTGCCAAGACCTTCTCTTGTTGCCTGGTGCTTGGACCTGCTCTGATGGGCTTCCCCTCTTGTGATGCTGTCTGCTCTCCTGGTCTGACTGCCAGGTAAATCATGGGTAGGTTACCTTGGGACTTTCCACTACAATGAACTGTCCCCATGGTAGGAAATCCTCCACAAAGCAGGGCTGGTCGTTACCCAGGACACCCGACCTTTGAATAGTGTTACCAGGAGCAATAGGGCTATAGGTGTTTTCCCCCTCCTTCTAAAAGTGCCCACTTGCCCAGCTGAGTAGGTACACTCTATATACTCCCCCAGGACTATGCAGAATGGATGGATACAATGGATGGATAGATGGATGGATGGATGGGTGGATATGATAGTTGGATACAGTGGATGGATATTATGGGTGGATACAATAAATAGATACAATGGATGGATGGATATGATAGTTGGTTGCAATGGATGGATATTATGATGGATACAATAAATAGATATAATGGATGGATGGATGCATAGAGATAGATACTATGAATGGATGGATGAATAGATTGATGGGATGGAAGGATGGATGGATACAATGGTTATGATACATGGATGGATATGATAGGTGCATATAGTGGACGCATAGATGGATGGATATGATGGAAACAACGGGTGGACGGCTGTGTGTGGTTTATCCTTTGTTCTCAAAGCGGACCATGACATCAGGGAGATAATGACATGTCTTGCAATTGAATTGGATTTCAGTGAGGGATGGATGTGATAGATGGATTCAGAGGGTTGGCTATGATGGATGGATATCAATAGATTCAATGGATAGATTGATGGATGGGTGAGTGGGTGGTTGGATGACAACCTCTTTCTTAGACTTGCTTGATTTTCATAATCTCCCTGAGCAGAGGTTAGATTAGAATAGAATTGTAGAACTGAAAGTTGCCTTAGTGATCTCAACCACCCCCCTCATTTTAGAAATGGGAAAAATGAGTGGCAGAGAGAAGTGAATTCTCTAATACTTAGCACTAGTTAGTGGAAGAGCTGGAACTATAACCCACCCCATAGGCTCCTAGATTTAGAGCTAGAAGGGGCCTCAGAGATCATTTAGTCCAAACCTTCCCCCCTCATTTTACAGAGGAGTAAACTGAGTCACAGGGAGGCTTCGCCCAGAGTTAGGATGACAACCTAGGTCCTCTGACCACAGAGCAACATGTACTTAATTTATTCCATTGCACCAGGCAGGTAGATTTCTGCATCAGCTAAAGGCAATACCAACAGATGTTGGGAGCCAACTAAAACCACAGGATCCTGGTAGAACCAGAGAGGGGAGTTTTCAAATCTCTTCCCCTCCCTGTTTTTCTGAACCTCTTCTTTGAAGATACTTCCATGCTGATGATCAGATTTCAGCCTTCTAAGAACCTAAGCAGGCTTCCAGGCTTCTTAGACAAAGGCATACCTAGCAGCTACTCAGTCCTAGCAGGGCAAGAGACCCCTTGAAAGACAAGGTCCCCTTCTACAGAAACCTGTTGCTTTGGCCATGAACAAAGGGCAAATGGGACCTTCAGGCAATTTTTTTTCTTTTGGCTAGAGGGCCTGATCTCAACATTTTGCTCACTGAAGCTTGTTACAAACTGGCAGAGACACCCACAGTCTATAAAGGGAATCTATCCTGAAAGTCCAATATCTCTTCCCCACAAATCTAGAGTTTCCCAGAATCTTCCCACAATTACACAGTGGGAGCACAGATCTAGACCTAAAAAGGACCCTCGGGGTCATCTAGTTCAACTCTCTCTTTTGACAGGTGAGTAAACTGAGGCCCGGGGGTTTAGTGACTTTCAGCTTCACACAAGTCGTCAGCATCAAAGGTGATCTTTGACCTGGGTCATATCAGAATCATAGCTTTAGAGCTGGAATTAACTTTAGAGGCTATCTGGACCAAAACCCCTCATTTTTACAGATGTGGAAACTGAGGCCCAAGAAGCTTAAGTGACTAGTGCCAAGTCACTGCATAGGTAGTATCAGAAGAGAAATTTGAACCCAGACCCCTCTGACTCCATAGTCAAAGCTCTTTCTAGTGCCTCCGAGTGTGTTTTATTCTGTAGCTTCTTTCTGATTCATTTACAA
>NW_020949772.1:8340881-8352824 GCF_900497805.2 Vombatus ursinus
CCTCCGAGTGTGTTTTATTCTGTAGCTTCTTTCTGATTCATTTACAAGAAATCGAAAGTGCCATGCCCAAATCCCCACCAAGCTTTTTACTGGAAGTCTCCTGGTACTGCTTTCTTTCTCCCAAAAAATAACAGTCAGTGGAAAGATGGGTGGGGATGTAGCATCACACATAATGCAGGGACAGAGAAGAAATGTATTACTGGGGGATGAGGGAAGGGTTAGAGGCTGAGTTGTTAGCCAGAAGAAAGCGGTCCCATGTGGCTTACCAAACGTAGAGGAAGACTATCATACAGAGGGTCCATCTTATAGTCCCATAGGTCATGCTTTGAACACGAATGACCTTGGCGGTCTCATATTTGCATATATCCCTCCAGCTGCAGCAGGGGCACATGGCTGGTGGCAAGCGTTTTCCAGCTCTGCGAAGAAGAGATGGCAGTCAGCCCAAGAGAACCAGAAGACAGGGAACATCCTGTTTTGGAAGAGGAGCCCATCATTTTCACTTCCTCCAATGATAGGGAAGGGGAGGCGGGGCCTGGCAAAAGCCGCCGATGTGGTCATAGCTGCAGGGGAAGAAATGGGATTAAAAAAAGAGAAGGAAGTCTTTCCCTTTCTGCCAAGCAAACTACTCCCCTTCCCCCTCCCACCTCGCCCCAACTCCACCCCCAGAAGTCTGCACAAAGATGGTGTTCAGGGGAAGGGCATTTTTGAAATTCCCTCATTTTGCTTTGACATCATAACAGACTGTTAGTAGTTCAATTCATTTCTATCTGAATAAAGGGGCAGCATTTTAAATGTCAAGAGGTCCAGGCCTGTGACTGTGCACTACAAAGGGGGTCCAGCTAACCCCATCGCCCCACCTGACAGACCAAGATGAATGAAGATCCCCTCAGCTTTGAGTGGGTCTATCCTCCCAGTGTCCCAGAAACTTGTGGGCTGACTATAATTCCTGCCAGAAAAAGGAAGGAATAAACAGATCTCAGCCCTGTGCTATTCCACCCCCTTAAGTTTTTATTGATGATATGGATGGAGATGTGGGTGGCATGTTTGTCCAGTTGGAAGATGACACCAAGCTAGGAGGTATAACTGATCCATCGGACAGCAGAGCCAGGATCTGAAAAGAGCTTAAGAGACCGAAACAAGGGCCAAAGCTAGGCAGATGAAATCATAGGGTGCAAGGATTCAACTTCACAAGTACAGGTTGGGGAAGGAAAAGCTGGGAGATTATTCATATGAAAGAGTCCTCGGTTACAAGTGGAAGGTAAGCTCAGTGTAAGTCAACATAAGGAGGGCTGTGGTAGCAACCACACAGAAAACCTACTGCAATCTTAGATGGCATTAAGAGAGGGATTATGTCCAGATGCAAGAAGCTGACAGGCCTGCCTTACTCTGACCTGGTCAAAGGTCAGAGTTTGACATGGTCAAAGCAGCTGGATCACTCTCTCTTTTGAGTATCTCTCGTCCAGAGTCCAAGGTATGTTGGGTCTGCTTCTACTTAAAACTGTAGTTCAGAAAAACAAACTATAGCTCACAAGCCTACACCAATGATTACTAGTTAACCCACAATTCTTTAAAAGAAAAGGCATTCATGAAGTGGCAAAGTTAGGAAAAGCAGGGGAAAAATAGACTATTTCTCTATAAACCTAGGGTAGATTCCTCCACAAATCCCACACCATCAATGGAAAACATGGACACGTAGAAGACTCACAATATGGCAGACACACCTATAGACAGCACATCTAGCAAGGTCACAGGTTGGTCAGCATGTATGTAAGAAACACACGTGGCTAGGGCATCTACACAGAGAGGCATATTATGCCTCCAACACTGCAGAGCCATCGGTCCCTTCTGGGAATGTCATTGAACTGCTCTCTCAGGGGCAGCTAGGTGGAGAAGTGGACAGAGCACTGGACCTAGAGTCCAGAGTCCCAATTCATTCTCAGACATTTAGTAGCTGTGTGACCCTAGCCAAGTCACTTAACCGCTCCGTGCCTCAGTTTCCTCATTTGTAAAATGGGGATGATAATAGCACCTATCTCCCAGCATTGTTGTGAGCATCAAATAAAATCATATTTGTAAAAGTGTTTAGCATGGTGCCTAGCACATAGTACACATTTTCTGTTAATTGTTGAATTCTTTCAGTCACGTTCAATTCTCCGTGATCCTATTTGGGGATTTTTCTTGGCAAAGATACTGGAGAGGTTTGTCATTTCCTTCTCCAGCTCGTTTTCCAGGTGGGGAAACTGAGACAAACAAGGTTAAGTGACCTGCCCAGGGTCACACAACTAGTAAGTGTCCGAGGTCAAATTTGAACTCAGGTCTTACTGACTCCAGACCCAGCACTCGATCCATTGTGTCACCTAGCTGCCCTGGTAACAGATTAGATAAGGGGGAGGAGGTAAGAAAGAGTAAGAAGTCCAGGATGGCACCTGGATTTTGAGCCTGGGGGATTAGGTGGCTGGTAATACCCTCAACTGTGATAGGGAAATTAGGAAGAGGGGCCTGGTGCCTAAATTCGTAACTGAAGGAAATGATAAATTTCAGTTAGAGTTAGCAAAAATAAAGATTTAATTTTTTTTCCAGCCAAGTTCATAGACCCCCTGAAATCTATCCACAAACCTTTGGGGGTCTGTGGTCCCTCGGTTAGGAAAGAGTGATCTAATTCTGCTTTTCTCTAGCCCACCTCTCTCCATTTTTCCCACAAGAATATCCTGAGACATTTTTTGGAGCTTTAGCTAAATTGTATCTAGAACATCTGCTCACTTAGGAAGGCCACCACAGAGGGAAAATCAGTTAATCCAACCTGACCTATTTGTTTTGAAGTCATGTTGGATTTTGTGATCATCACTTCCTTTTGTAGACTTGTGTTCTGTAAACTTTTGTAGACTAAGATTAACTAATCTTATCTCTACTCATTTGTTCTAGAATTTTCCTGTGAAACCATGTCAAGGTCACTGTCCTAGAGTTTGCAGACTTTTTCTACCCTTTAAAAAAAAATAAAACATTTGACCTTCTTCAGTCCTATCACTACCAATGTATAATCATGCTTGTCGCTAGGCAACTAGACCAATGGACTTAGAGTGAGGAAGAACTCAGAGACTCACCAGCTGTGTGACCCTGGGCAAGTCACTCAACCTCCCTGTGCCTCTGTTTCATCATCTGTAAAATGGGGATAACATTTTATGCCTCCACTTTGTCAGTCTACTCTGTAAAATGGATGTAGTAATAGTACCTGCTTCCCATGATTGCTGTCAAGATGTAATGAGATAGCATTTATAAATCACTTTTAAAAAGTCTCAAAATTCTATGTAAATACTAGCTATTCAGGCAAGCATTCAATAAGCATTTGTTACACACCTACTACATGAGGCAGCCAGGTGGCGCAATGGGACCTAGAGTCAGAAGGACCTGAGTTCAAATGTGACCTCAGACACTTACTAGCTGTGTGATCCTGGGCAAATCACTTAACCCTTTTTGCCTCAGTTTCCTCATCTGTAAAGTGATCTGGAGAAGGAAATGCAAACCATTCTGGTACCTCTGCCAGGAAAACCCCAAATGGGGTCATAAAGAGTCTGATACAACTGAACAACAACAAAGTCGTATTGGATGTTTTTAAAATTATACTTCACAACTTCATACAAAAAAGTTACCAAATAAAGTTTTCTTTATGAAAAATTAATCTATTGTATTGTAATTATGTGTTGTATTATAAGTAATTATATTGTAATTAACCTACTGCATGGCTTTGTATGTACAGGTGCATGGTAGGTTCCAGAATTTCTTTCCCTTCATATTGAATGGGGGTGAGAGGACAGAGGCAGCAGGAAAGTTTTACTGAAAGCCCAGGGTTTGAGTGACTGAAAAAGACTGTGAACTATTGTTTGAGACTAAGAAGACAAGCAGTGGCTCCCAAACAGCAGCTGTGCCAGGGGCCAGAGGTTGCCAATACTCCATGAACCATGGAGATTAATGTTTCCCCAGCTCCCTCTGGTGTTGGGTGGGGCTAATAACTGGGCTGGACTTGAAATGGCCAAGCTCTGGTCCTTGTCAATCAATCAGTCAATCAACAAACATTCATTAAGCACCTACTAGGTGTCAGGTAGAGTTTTACATTTGTAAATCTCTCTCAGAAAGTTTATATTTTAATGGGGGGGAGACAAAAAGTACATAACTATATATAGAATAAACACTAAAAGGATAAATAGAAATAAGTCGTCTTTGAATGTGATTAGGTGCTTGACCAAAAGTTCTCCCTGCGGTTAATTTTTTTTTTTTTAAGTGTGAGACAAAATAGAGTAGGATTCAAAGAAAAGTAGAATAAGGGACGTTTGAGAAGGGAGAAATCCCCTTCCTGTGGGGGAGGCTGGAGTCAGGGAGGATTCCTAGAGGCAGTAGTACCAGGGCTGGGAAAGAATTTCCCTCAAGATTGTAGATGTAGGCCTGGAAGAGACTGGAGAGGCTATGAAGTCCATGTGACTAACCCAAGGTCACACAGTCAGAACACTACAGAGATAGAATTTGAACTCAGGTCCTCTTTTTACTGTACCCAGCTGCCTCTCATCGGCTTTCTTTAAGACTTTAAGGTTTGCCGAGTGTTTAAACATGCAATTTCACTTGATCCTCACAACAGCCTGGACAAGTAGTTTAATGACTATTACTCTCCCCATTTCATTGATAAGGAAACTGAGGCATTCAGAGGTTAAGTGACTTGCTTGAGAAGAAGGAGGAGGGAAGGAAGAGGAGGAAGCAGAGGAGAAGGAGGAGGAGGAAGAAGAAGAAGAAGAGGAAGAAGAAGGAGAAGAGGAGGAAGAAGGAGAAAACAATAACAGCTAGTGTGTGTCCAAGGAGGGACATAAACCCAGGTTTCTGTGAATACGAGTTCACCTCTCTATCTATTATGCCACATCGCCTCTCTTAATTTGGTGATAATATTAACATAATATCATATGTCATAATATAATAATATTATCATAGTGATAATAATAAAATATTTATTTAGTGATTTAAGATTTGTGAAGTGATTTGTAAGTACCTTATTTTATTCTAACAACTATGGTAAGTTGTTGTGCAGTCATTTCAGTTGTGTCTGACTCTTTGTGACCCCACTTGGGGTTTTCTTGTTAAAGATACTGGAGTGGTTTGCCATTTCCTTCTCCAGTTCATTTTACAGGTGAGGAAACTGAGGCAAACAGGGTTAAGTGACTTGCCCAAGGTCACCCAGCTAATACGTGTCTGAGGTCAGATTTGAACTCAGGTCCTCTTGACTCCAGGTCTAGCTTGCTATCTGCTGTACCACCAGCTGCCTCTTCATCTTGGGGAATGTAAGAATGTATCTCTCAGACAGTGTTTGAATGACCACGGTAGTGTTTAGTGAGGCAACAGAGAGACCCAGCAGGGCTGTAGGCAGAGCCCAGCATGGCGCTGATCTCAGGTCTTTGGGCCTTGTATAATTAGAATAAATTAGAATTAGAATTAGAATTATAGAATTATAATTAGAATAATTCGAGTTGGCATTTATATGGCCCTCTAATGTGTAGATATTCCTTAATTATCATCTCCATTTTTACAAATGAGAAAACTGAGATTGAAAGAGATTGTGACTTATTCAGGGTCACAAAGCTACTAAGTATATGAAGAAGGATTCGAACTGACCTTCCTGACCCCAAGCCCAACATCCCATCTACTGTGCCACCTGTAGCATCATTGTGGTATGTGGAGGGGGTTTATGGGGGTCTGGGCCTGTCCTGGACTTTTTGTGGCTCACGTTGCTCTAGCGCCCACACAAGGCTCACACCAGGAAGAGGCAGAAGCATGTCCCCATCAAGCATTGTATATCTCAAGAAAAGCAGCCTGGCAGACAGCATTGACCTTGGAGCAGGAGAAGGGTTTGAATCCCAGCCCTGACCTTTGCCAGCTGTGTGACCTTGGGCAAAAGAACTTCTGAGACTCAGTTTTCTCTCTGTAAAATGGGATTTAAAAAAATTGAACTCAGTTCAACAAGCATTTATCAAGAATTTACCATATGCAAGGTTGAATAATGATGCTCGTACTACCCACCTCACAAGACTGTAAGAAAAGCATACCTTAAGATCTCTTGAAATGTGAGTGCAAATTGTTAAGGATTGTACAAGCTAAATGTATCAACTCTGCTCTGGTCTCTCTCCCAGAGCCAGGCCAGCTAAATCTCCCTGCAGGGTTCTAGATTACCTCTGAGAAATTGAGGTTTCTCTTTTCTAAAGTTATCATCTCAAGCCCCCACCAGTTATACCACTCCACTCCACTGTGAGGTACCTTGGACAAACTGAGACCTGGGAAAGACCTTAACTTAAAAAGGCCAAGGCCTACACTACATCCAGCCATCCTGATCTGTATCTGACTCCTGGATCCAGATGGCTCTAGAGGAAAGAGTGAGGCTGGTCACTTCGCACAGCCCTGCCTCACTTAAATCCAATTCACTTGCAAGTCGTGGCATCACCTCCCTGATGTCGTGGTCCTCTTCAAGAATAAAGAACAAACAACAACAGCCAGTGAGTAAGAACCCAGTTTCATTTAACCACTTAACATCAATTAACTTTTTTGAAATGGATATTTACTTTAAAGCTATAACAAGAAGAAAACTACACACATTTCCTCCCAACTTTTCAGGGCCACACCCTCCCCTATACCACCTTTGTCTTTGGTAAGAGTGGGCTCAGACTCAGCACAGTATCGGTCCCACTATGTTCATGTCCAGATGTGACATCAATGCTTAATGAGTTCTTGTCTCAGCTACCTCTGGGATGTCTCAGGTACCTCTTCAGTGTATTGATGCCAGGTTGGTGGCAAAAACCCAGCACGAACTCAGATTCCCAGAATCCAGAGGGATGGATGGCTCCCAAAGGCTCTGTCTCCTAACCTTTCAGAACTTACAAGATCATAGTCTTCACCTAAAATAAAAAAGAACAAGCACAAAACCGAAGGACGGAGTCTGTTCTAGGGGGCTGCTATATTGTTCTCAGAGAGGAGAACCCAAGACCTTCCTCTTTAAAACATGATCTTTCACCGGATGCCATTAGTAAAGGAGTCAAACAAAGAGAGTATGGCCAGAGAGGATGGCTGAGGCCAACCATGGCCATCTGGAAGGTTCCCCAATGGCAGTTAGTCAAGGAGGCTTCCATTTACCCATGGTTAGCGAACCAGGACAGTTACAGACTGTGTACGCACGGTCCAACATCTCTTCAACGCACTTCCATTACACATCGTCCATACTCTCCTAGAGGCAGATCCCCCAGTCTTTCTAGATCCCTATTACGTAAGCTTACCTCTAAACCTTATCCATAGAGAAGGGCAAGAATTGCAACAGCAGCCCTGAGTGTTTGCAACTTGGCAACCCAACAAGTAACACCAGTCAAGGCAGAGAGAAAAGTGCAGGCTTGAGAGGTGAAGGCACCATGATGCTCTGTCATTTACTAGTTACATCACATAGACTAAGCCATTTCCCTTCTCTAGGCCTCCGTTTCCTCCTCCATAAACTGAGGGGATTGGTGTTGCCCACCTTGATTCTTCCAGCTTCAGTTTCCATAGCTGTAAAAAGAGTGGGATGACCTAGAAGACCACTAAGGTCCCTTCTACCTCTAAATCTATGATCCAAAGAGCCTACGTCAAGGTCAGGACCAGTAGAGTTAAGGTTCAGAGAAATAGACTGGGATACAAAAGAGCAGAAGAGGCCTATCTGGTGCTTTCAACATCTCCATGCATATCCCCACCACACGCACACTTGCCTATTTCAGCCCAACTCCCATTGCTCACCCGAACTCCAATGAAACCAGAGTTTACTTGGCTCTCTCTCCTTTTCCATCCCCGCCTCCAGGACTTCCTCTCTACTCCCTTCTACATTGGAACAGTCTCCCACTTAACGTCTGCCAGTCCACTGCCTTCCCTTCCTTTAAAACACCACTCAAGGCTCAGATTCCTAAAATCTAGCCACTACTGGGATTCTTATAATCTAGCCAATAGCTTACTAATAATCAGACTCCTTAAGAGTCTGCCCAATATGATGGATATTCTAATACACCTTGTCTTTGGTTGAAAAAAAAAACAAAACACCACTCAAAGCTAGCGTCCTCCGGAGCCTCTCCTGATAAAGCCAGAGTGGGGGTAGAATAACTTTGTTTACCTCCCCAGGGCAGAACTTCCCCAGATTACAGACTTTTTTTTAACCTCACTCAGAAAAAAGTCTTGTCCCATTCAGGTATAAGCTGCAGGAGGGCAGGAACATCTTGGGTCTTGTGTGGTATATAGCTGTATAGCAGCAGTGTTAACCTCAACTAGAAATGGGAACTACTATTCCATACAGAGAGACCCCTGCAGACCACATATTGACCTAATTTTAAAATGTCATATTATCTATGTTTTATTCTATTCTTGTTTATTTTGTTAAATATTTCTTAATTACATTTTAATCTGGTTTGGTCAGCACTCGGAGTGTGTTTGATACCCTTGTCTTAGCACCTCCTCACAGTTAGTCTGTGAGGATGCCCAATGTTAACCCCAATCAAGTGATCTGTGAACATTGATCCTTGCCAATTTTTTTTGTGTGTAAGGCAATTGGGGTTAAGTGACTTGCCCAGAACCACACAGCAAGTGAGTGTTATGTGTCTGAGGCCAGATTTGAACCCAGGTCCTCCTGACTTCAGAGCCGGTGCTCTATCCACTGCACCACCTAGCTGCCCCAATCCTTGCCGTTTTTCAAATAAGACATGCCATCTCCCACCTCCAGGCATTTTCTCTGGCTGTGCCCCATGCCTGGAATGCTCTCACTCCTCATCTCTGCCTATTGTCTCTCAGCCCCAGTTAAAATCCCACCTTCTACAGGAAGCCTCTCTCAATACATAATTCCAGTGCCTTCCTTCTGTTAAGTATATCCCATTTATCCTATAGATAGCTCCCTTTGTATATATTTGTTTGCATGTTGTCTCCTCAGATTAGAACTCCTTGAGGGTTGTGACTGTCTTTTGAGCTTTTTGTATCCCCAGAACTTAGCACAGTGTCTGGCACATAGTAGGTGCTTAATAAATGTTTGTTGAATTGAATTGTTTTCCCATTAGATTATAAACTCTTCGAAGGCAGGGACTGTCTTTTGCCCCTTTTTTTTATCCCCAGAACTTAGCACAGTGTCTGACACATAGCAGGTGCATAATAAATGCTTGTTGACTGGCTGAACCCCAAAAATCAAGTGAATAATAAGGACTACAAGACTAATATGACAAGAATGACCTGTTTATCCAGTGCTTTCCAGTTACAATATTTAATATTCAATATCTTATTTGACCCTCACAGCAACCCTCTGATGGTAAATTGGAGAAGGAATAATTCACATTTTGATAGAACTCTAAGGTTTGCAACGGGGTATCCTGATGAAGACCCCATAAGGTGAGTCTCTATTTTGCCCAGACCATGCTCTGCAACAAATCCCTGATTCTTCAAGAGCTCTCTCCTGGACCACCACCCATCAGTTTACCTCCCATTTACACTCTATACATCTTGCTTTGCATGTTGTCTCCCCCATTTGACTGTAAGCTCTCTGAAGGCAGAAACCATGTTTTTTGTCTTTTTTTTAAATCTCCAACACTTAACACAGTGCCTGGCATACAGAAGGTGATTAATAAATGCCTGTTGTTGATGAAGATGCTGTCTTATGATCTTAGAGAATTGCCTGGATCACAGAAAGGTTGACTTATCTAGGATCACACAGTCAGAAAGGCAGGATTTGAAACCAGGTCTTCTTGACTCAGACTGACTTAACTCAGACTCAGGTTCTCCACTAATGGCAGGTCTTAAAATACGGAAGATATGGTATGTATTGTCTCCCCATTGGAATGGTAGCTTCTTGAAAGCAGGGATTGATCCCTAGCACTTAGCGCAATGCTTTGCATATGATAAGTGCTTACTAAATGCTTCATTAATTCACTCACTCATGTCTTCAGCAACCTCAGTCCATCCAGGAATTTCACTCTCTCTGTAATGTCCAGAATTCCCCCACCCAGGGAATTCTGTACCTCCCTCCCAATAGTGGGATAAGTTCAATACCAAAGGAAGAGGCCAAAGCTCCAGACTGATTATAAGTAGTAGTTTAATCAATTGGATACTTACATTGGGGCAGTATGATGGATCTTTGCCAAAAGTTCGATTGTCATCAGTCTGGGGCAGTGGCCAGACTACAGGTTGGATCCCCGAAAAGACCCCAGAAAAGCCTACTGGTAATTATAGAAATCAAGCAAAGGGAGATGGAGCCATAGAGTACATCACCACTGATTGGTGGATCTTTTGGGTTTCTGCTTAGTAATAGGCTTGGGCGTTAAGCCTATGTTATTGAGTAAAATGCCTAAACACAGATTTGTGTATTGATCATATATGTGCGGGTCATAAACTTGCCACTGTATCCATGTTATGACTTTCATCAGTCACAGTCTCTAAGTTATGACTCAGTATTTAAATTTTGATTCAGTATCTAAGTTATGATTTTTAACCAGTCACCGTGTCCGGGCTTCCACCTTTCACAGAGTTTACATTTATGGCTTTCACCTCTTACTGTGTGTTATAACTTTCACCAGTCGGAACCTTATACTCTCCCTTCAGGATCTTAGGTCTTGAGAACCAAGATCTCTTTTCAAGGTGCCTTTTTCTCAAACGAAGTGTTGGTTTGAGACCACCTTTCATGCTGCTTGCCCCAGGGCATTTTTTAGTGCCCACCTGAGTGCCAGGATTCCTAAATAATAATAATATTCATAATAAAAACAGCATTTATATAGCACTCTAAGGTTTATAAAGTGCTTTATATGTTAGCTTATTTGATATAGACACACCAACCATGTAAGGATAAGTACTATTATTATTATTATTATTCTCATTTTACAGATGAGGAAACTGAGGCAGAGTGTTTAAGTCACTTGCCTAAGCTCTCACAAAGCTAGGCAGTGTATCTGAAGCAGAATTTGCACTTGGGGTTTCCTGATTCCTACGCCAGGATTCTTAGCCACTTATTGCGCCACCTAGTGGCCTCTGCAGTTATATTGTTATTTAGCTCCTGCAGTAGACATGGTGAAGTCAAGGACCATAGTGTCTAAGGCAGGTTCTTATCCACAGGGGCCATGGAATCCTAGGTCTAGAGTCAGAGGTAACCTAACCTCAATTCCCTCATTTTACAAATGAGGAAACTGAGACACAGGGAGGTTCAGGGACTTGACCAAGGTCACACAAGTAGTAAATGACAGGGACAAGATTTGAATCTAGCTCTTCTGATGACAAAGCATACAAACCACTGTGTGGTTTGTGCTTCGTTCTCAAAGAGGATGCGATAACATGCAAGTGAATGGATTTAAGTGAGGGAGGACTGTGCAAAGTCACCAGCCTCACTTTCTCCTCCTCAGTCATCGGGGACCAGGGGTGAATGAAGGAATGAAGGAATGAATGAAGGAACAACCAATAATCTTTTTTTTTCCCATTGGGCACAGTGCCTAGTGCAGGGTTGCACACAAGTCTACCTTCAAGAAATATGAGTCAGTGGAACTTCCACAAAAGCTTGACGACTTCCCAAAATATGTTCTCTGTGTGTCTCCTCCCTCCCCCAAGAGCTCCCTGCCTGGAGGCAGGATTAATGAGTTTCTCTTAGCCACAGGACCAAGACTACTTGCAGCTGTGGTTAGAGCCTGTGGGATAAATTAAGGTGGGAAAGCTAACAGTGACAGCTTGCTGAATGTTTCACGAAATTGTAATAGATTTTTTTCTTCCTGTTCCCACTGTTCTTATTAATCCCTCTCAGAGGATTTGGGGTTGGGAGTCTGAGCCAAATGATAGCTTTTCAAGTCAGATCTCTAGGGGGGAGAGAGACAGAGAGAGACAGACAGAGAGACAGAGAGACAGAGAGAGAGAGGGAGAGAGAGAGAGAGAGAGAGAGAGAGAGAGAGA
>NW_020949772.1:8352924-8368522 GCF_900497805.2 Vombatus ursinus
GGGGGAGGGGGGGAGGGAGAGAGAGAGAGAGAGAGAGAGAGAGGGGGGAGAGAAAGGGGGAGAGGGAGGGAGAGAGAGAAATAGCAAGTAGGACTGTTTGGCTAGATCATAGTGGGTATAAAAGGATAAATGTAAGAAGATTGGAACAGGAGGAATGGACCAAGTTATGAAGAGCTTTAGATGTTAGACATATCCAAGAAATAATAGGGAGCCAAAGCACTTTATTGAGTAAAAGAGTAACACAGTTAGACCTGCATTTTAGGGAAATCACTTTGGTTGCTGAGTGGAGATGGATTAGAGTGGGGACAGGCTTGAGGAAGGCAGACCAAATAAGAGATTATTGTGGGTGGCAGTGTCATGAGAAAGAGGCTACAAGAGATGTCGTCGGGGAGGTAGAACTGGTGAGATTTAACAACTATTTCAATGAGTGGAGTGAGAGTGATGATTGGAGGATGACATCAAGGTTATGAACCTGTGTGATTAGAAGGATAGTGGTGCCCTTGACAGAAACAGGGAATTTCAGAGCAGAGGAGAGTTTGGGAGGAAAAAATGTCCAGTTCTGTTTGGGGTATATTGAGTTTGAAATGCCTATGGGATATATGATTTGAAATGGTCAATAGGCAGTTGGAGATAAGAGACTGGAGCTCAGGAGAGAAACCAAGGCTGGATGTATAGATCTGGAAGTCTTCTGAATAGAAATGGCAACTGAACCCAGAGGAGCCGATGTGAGAGAGAGGACTGAGTGGGAGAGTGTAGAGGGAGAAGAGAAGAGGACCTAGGACAGAGCCTTGGGGGATGACCGTGGTCAGTGTCACAAGTAAACAATCAGCCAGGAGACTGAGGAAAAACCCACGATTGTCCCTGAAATGAAAGCCCAATTTCTTTTAAAACATTAACATTCTTTTGGGGCAGCTAGGTGGTGCAGTGAATAGAGCTCTGGCCTTGGAGTGAGGAGGATCTGAGTTCAAAATCCAGCCTCAGACACTTAACATTTACTAGCTGTGTGACCCTGGGCAAGTCACTTGACCCCGATCACCTCAGCAAAAAAAACAAAAAACAAACAAAAAAAAGAAAAACATGAACATTCTTTCTGTAATGTTGTATGGCTATGAGTTATGGAACATCACTGCACCTCTTAAGAATCACCCAGAGGACAATGGTAGGTGTGAACAGGCTGTTACAAACAGGAAGTTATGAAGATGTGGCATCCAAGAAAAAATAGCTGGAGAAAAAGAAGGGTCCATCACAGCTCAAGTGTGGGATGATGACGGATGACTCGTATATTCCATTGGTATCCTACAGTACTGAGAGAATGCCAGGGAGGTGCTCGTGACCTTGGGTGGATATGGAGGATTTATGGAAGTACATGAATGAATGGAGCATCTTGGAAAATCATTTTCCTAAACCATTCAATCCAGTCAAAGGTGGTGACCAGTAATGGCCTTAATTAGATTAAGGTGTTCCTTCCCTAAGTCTGCTTTGAATTCTAATCCATTTTCCAGGAATTTAAACTAAAAACTATGGCCCTGTTTCCTCTCAGAAGGGCTAGGGGTCTGGTTGCAAAGAGCAGGGGAGGACTGCTAAGGCATTGTTTTCTAAAAAATTTAAGTACTTATAAGGTTTTCTTCATTCAGATAAGCCCAGAAAAGACTTTAGATTAGAGGGATATTTATTTCTTAATTTTTTTCCTTAATGTTTTTAAAAGAGAAAAATGGAGACTCTAATATGCTTTCATACTACTTCCTTGTCCATACCATGATTTCCTCATCTATAATATCCCAGTAGAGTTGGACTAAATAATCTCGAAGGCCTCTTTCAGCTCTACATCTAGGATCCAATGACCCTTTGATTTTATGACCTTGTCCTTCAATTCAGAATGACTGAACGAGAACAGTGGTTGATACATTTGTTATTGTTCAATTGTTTCATTCATGTCCAACTCTTTGTGACCCAATTTGAGGTTTTCTTGGCAAAGATCCTGAAGTAGTTTGCCATTTCCTTCTCCAGCTCATTTTACATATGAGGAAACTGAGGCAAACAGAGGCAAGTGACTTACCCAGGGTCGTGCAGCTAGTAAGTGTCTGAGGCCAGATTTGAACTCGGGATGATGAGTTTGCCTGACTTCAGAATCAGCACTCTATCCAGGGAGGTCAGTAGGCAGAGCATAGGAGAGTATTCCAGGCATGAGGGGACAACCAGAGAGAATGCCCAGAGCCAACAGATGGAGTGTCTTGTTCCTAGAACAGCCAGGAGACCAGTGTCACTGGATCAACGAGGACATATTGAGAAGTGAAGCATCGTTGTTCATCTTTCATTCTCTAAGAGGTCCAATGACGTTAGGAGGGTGATATCTTGACTTGCAAGTGAATTGGGTTTGATTGAGGCAGAACTGTACAAAGTCCTCAGCCTCAGGGGTCAAGTATAAGAAGACTGGAAAGGAAGGCTTAGGTTATGAAGGACTTTGAATGCCAAACAGGACTTTGTAGTTGCTCTTGGAGGCAATAGGGAGCTATTGTAGTTTATTGAGTAGGGCAGTGACATGATTACACCTGTACTTTAGGCAAATCACTTTAGTGTCTGGCTGGAGGACTGGACTGGAGTGGGGAGACTTGAGGCAGGCAGACCCACTAGTAGCTATTGCCATAGTCCAGGTGTGAGGTGGGGCAGCTAGGTGGAGCGCCAGGTCTGCAGTCAGGAAGACCTGAGTTCAAATGTGACCTCAGACACTTACTAGCTGTGTGGCCTTGGGTAAGTCACTTAACCATGTCTGCCTCAGTTTCCTCATCTGTAAAATGAGCTGGAGAAAGAAATGGCAAACCCCTCCAGTATCTCTGCCAAGAAAACCCCAAATGGGGTCGGGAAAAGTCAGACATGAATGAAACAACAATGAGCAGAGATGGTAATTAAATCCACAGGCTTTAATGAGATCACCAAGTGAAATGGTAGAGAGAGGGACAAGAAGAGGGTCCTAGACAGGACCCTGAGGGACACCATCTACCTAGGAGACACCACTTGAGGGTCACCACTTACAAGGGTATGATCTGGAAGACCCAGCAAAGGAGACTGTAGCTTGGTCAGATAAGTAGGAAGAGAAGTCGGAGAGACGGTGTCCCCAAAAACCTAGAGAGAAGAGAGTCTCCAGGAGAGAGTGACCACCAGTGCCCAAAGCTGCAGACAAGTCAAGGAGAATAAGGACTGAGAAAAGGCCTTTGGATCTGGCAATTAAGAGATGGCAATTTCAGTGGAATGATAAAGTCAGAAGCCAGATTGTGAGGGATTAAGAAAAGAGGGGAGGAGAGATTAGTAGATACCTTTTGGAGGAGTTTAGCTACAAAGAGCAGAAGAGGTAGAGGATGATAGCTATCAGGAATGGAAGGATCAAGTGAGGGGAGACAAGGCATGTTTGTAGGCAGTAGGGAAGGAGCCAGTAGATAGGGAGAGAATGAAAAATAAGTGAAAGAGTGGAGATGACAGAGGGAGTGATCTGTTGGAGGAGGTGGGGATGGAATGGGATGGCTTGAACAAATCCTGCCTCAGACACTTACCAGCTGTGTGACCCTGGACGAATCACTTTACCTCTGTTTGCCTCAGTTTCCTCATCTGGAAAGTGGGGGTAATAATAGCACCTTCCTCACAGGGGTGTTGTCAGAATTACATGCCTTCCCTCAAGGTTCTAGGGGTGAACCTGAGGGGCTGGGGTTGATTTTTAACACTGTTTTTCTTTTCTTTTTGAAAAGAACTTTTTTTAACGTATTTTTTAAAAATTTTAAATGTTTTATAAACTTTAGAGCACTATATATGTGGTAGCTGTGATTAGTGGGGCTGACGTTTTACCTACAGGATCAAATATAAAGGTCCTTGGCTTGGCATTCAGTGCCCTCCAAAGCTAGCTCCAATCTACCTTTCCATCGTTATTACATTTTATCCACTGACAATCTGAACCACTAACTGATGTCTGGTCTGGTCTAGCTTTCTCTGACCTCTGTGCCCTTGTGAATGCCACCCCCAAGGCCTGACCTGATTCCCATCGCATGCCTGCTTTTCCAAACCCTTCTCACTTACAATTCAGCTCAGACTGTGCCTCCTCGCTCCTTGTCTGTGGGTTTGAGCATCCTCCTCTGTAAAATGAGCAAGCTGGATAAGCTGATGTCCAGGGACCCTTCAGCTCTAAATCTTATGAGCCTTTGAGCATCTTTAAGCCTTCCCTGATCCCCCCAGCTAGAAGCTAGTCTTTCACCCCCAGTCTCTTATCCCTCTTTGCCCTATCCTAGGTACTAAATCATTTTGTAATTTGCATTCCAGGCCTCCAGAGAGGATAAAGAGTCATCCTTGGATTCAAGGAAATCTAGGTCAGAGTCCTTCCTCTGACATCTACTGACTGTGTGACCCCCAGGAAACTCTCTGATTGGCAGAAGGAATTCTCAGAGAAGGAGCTCCCAACAACAGTATAGATATTATAAATATTATGTATGTGTAATATATGTATATATTATAAATAGTCTACTTGTAATATGTGTATATCATAAATATTATATATTTGTAATATGTATATATTATAAACACTGTATATTTGTAATATGCATGTATTGTAAATATATATTCATAATGTGTTTATTATAAATATGCATATTTGTAATATGTAATATTACAAATTACAAAATAATATGTAATATGTTATAAATGTATTTGTAGCATATATTATAAATATTATACATTTGTAATACAATATAACTGTAAAAGCATAATTGTATAATAGCTAGCATAATAATAATAGCTAACATTTATTAAAAATTCATTGGTTTGACATAGTAATAGCCAAGATTTATATACTGTTTCAAGGTTTGCCAAGTGTGTTTAAAATATTATCTCATTTTTTCCTCACAACAACCCTAGGAGATAAGTGCTGTGATTGTCCCCATTTTACAGATGAGGAAACTGAGGTTAAGTGACTTACCCAGGGCCACACAGCTAGTAAGTGTCTGAGGCCAAATTTGAATTCAGGTGTACTTGACTCCAATACAGAGCTCTATTCACCCAACCACCTAGTTGCCTGTGCCTCTCTCTCTCTCTCTCTCTCTCTCTTTCTCTCTCTCTCTTATCTATTTATCTCTATCTCTCTATATATCTCCAGGGCATTTAAGCAAATCCTCTATAGAGGTATTACGGAAGGATAATTAATGCCAAGAATCATCCAAGGACTGAATTGAAATTTCTACCACTAGAAGAGAGAGTACTCATATGAGTAGGATTTTCAGACTATTGAAGTATCAAAAGCTCATACTTGGGGCAGCTAGGTAGTGAAGTGGATAGAGCATCAGCTCTGGAGTCAGGATGACCTAAGTTCAAATCCAGCCTCAGACACTTGAAGCTGACTAGCTATGTGACCCTGGGCAAGTCATTTAACCCTGATTGCCTTGCAAAAAAAAAAAAAGTTAATATTTACATTTTAGAGTTTGTACCCTTCTTCTATATTTTAAGACCTTTGAAGGCAAAGACTTCATAATTTGATACTTTGTATCTCCAGGGCTTAGAACTGTATCCATAGTATGGTAATAGCTGGCTTTATATATATAGTCCTCGAAGACTTGTTTATAAGACCTCTTTGGCCCTCACACCAACCCCAGGAGATAGGCTCCCCATTTTGCTGATAGGACAACCAAGGCTCTGAGAGATTAACTGATTTGCCCCTGGCCACACAGCTAGTAAAGTGCCAGAAGCAAGATTCCAACTAGAGAGCTGAGCTCACTCTCCTAAACCCCACTCAAATTAGCTGGCTAGGTTCCCAAGATAGCTGACTATGCTTTCCTTTGGAGTTCTGGGGGTAACTCTGAAGGTCTGGAGTTGATTTTTAATACTGTTTTTCTTTTCTTTTTCAAAAGGGACTTTATTTTTTAAATTGAGTTTATTTTTTTTCTATATTTAGTTCCAAATTCTTTCCATCCCTCCAGCCCCTCCCCTACCCATTGAGAAGGCAAGAAATACAATATCCATTATACATATGAAGTCATGTGAAACATATTTCTACATTAGCCATATTGCAAACTAAAGAAGCAAGAAAAATAAAGAAAGAAAAAAATCCTGTTTTAAGGTACATTCTGAATCCATTAGTTCTCTCTCTGGAGGTGGATGGCATTTTTCATCCTGAGTTCTTTTGAATTGTCATGAATCATTGTATTGATCAGAATTGCTAAGTCTTTCACAATTGATTATCATCACAATATTGCAGTTATTATATAACAGTTATAGTTAACAGTTACCTTGTTATCCTGGTTCTACTCACTTCACTTTGCATCAGTTCATACAAGTCTTCCCAGGTTTTTCTGAAACCATTCCCTTTGTCATTTCTTACAGCACAACTGTATTCTGTCACAATCATGGTCTGCAACTTGGTCATCCATTCCCCAATTGATGGGCATCCCCTTAGTTTCCAATTCTTTGCCATCACAAAAAGAGCTACTATAAAAATTTTTGTATATATGAGTCCTTTTCCCTTTTCTTTGATCTTGGGATATAGACCTAGGAGTGATATTGCTGGGGCATAAGGTGTGAACAGTTTTATAGTCCTTTGGGCATGGTTCCAAATTGTCCTCCAGAATGGCTGGACCAGTCCACAGCTCCACTAACAGTGCATTAATGTACTTATTTTTCCACATCTCCTCTGGCATTTTGTCATTTTCCTTTTCTGTTATCTTAGTCAATAGGATGTGTATGAGGAGGTACATCAGAGTTGTTTTAATTCACATTTCTCTAATTATTAGTTTCTCTAATTATTAGTGATTCAGAGAATTTTTTCTTTTTTTAATTTTTAATTTTTTAATTTTTTAACATGTGTTTTTAAAACTTTGGGTTACAAATTTTCTCCCTTCCTCCCTCCCCACCCACCCTCATGGAAAAGGCAAGCATCTTGGTACAGGTTGTAGATGTGTAGTCATGCAAAATACTTCTATAGTAGTCCTGTTGTGAAAAACTAAGTATATTTCCCTTCATCCTACCCTACCCTCCATTTATTCTATTCTCTCTTTTGACCCTGTCCCTCCTCAGAAGTGTTTGCTTTCGATTATCCCCTCCCCTCTATCAACTCCCTGCTCTCTTGTCCCCTTCCCCTCTTATTTTCCTGTAGGGTAAAATAGATTTCCATACCCCATTGTGTATGTTATTCCCTCCTTAAGCCAAATCCTATGAGAATAAGATTCACTCATTCCCTCTCACCTTCCCCCATTTCCCCTCCACTGTAAAAGCCTTTTCTTGTCTGTTTCATGAAAGATAATTTACCCTGTTCTACTTATCCTTTTCTCCTTCTCCCAGTATAATCCTCTCTCACCCCTTAATTTTATTTTCCAGATATCGCCCCTTCATCTTCAACTCACCCTGTGCCCTTTATCTATCTATCTATACATACATAAAAATTTTTCCCTCCCACTACCCTAATACTGACAAAGGACTCATGAGTTACAAATATCATCTTTCCCTGCAAGAATGTAAACAGTTCAACCTTAGTAAGTTTCTTATGATTTCTCTTTCCTGTTTACCTCTTCCATGTTTCACTTGAGTCTTGTATTTGGAGGTCAAATTTTCTATTCAGCTCTGGTCTTTTCCACAGGAATGCTTAAAAGTCCCCTATTTCATTGAATGACCATTTTTTACCCTGAAGGATTATACTCAGTTTTGCTGGGTAGGTGATTCTTGGTTGTAGTCCTATCTCCTTTGCCCTCTGGAATATCATACTCCATGCACTCCGGACCCTTAATGTAGAAGCTGCTAAATCTTGTGTTATCCTGATTGTGTTTCCACAATACTTGAATTATTTCCTTCTGGCTGCTTGCAATATCTTCTCCTTGACCTGGGAATTCTGGAATTCGGCTGCAACATTCTTAGGAGCTTTCCTTTGGGGATCTCTTTCAGAAGGTGATCAGTGGATTCTTTCAATTTCTATTTTGCCCTCTGGTTCTAAAATATCAGGGCAGTTTTCCTTGATAATTTCTTGAAAGATGATGTCTAGGCTCTTTTTTTGATAGTGACTTTCAGATAGTCCAATAATTTTTAAGTTCTCTCTCCTGGATCTATTTTCCAGGTCCGTTGTTTTTCCAATGATATTTTACATTCTCTTCTATTTTTTCATTCGTTTGGATTAGTGTTACAGTGCCTTGATTTTTCAAATTATTCCTAGTTTCCAATTTCTCCATTCTAATTTTTAAGGAAGTATTTTCTTCAGTAAGCTTTTGGACTTCCTTTTCTATTTGGCCAATTTTGCTTTTTAGGGCATTCTTCTCCTCATTGGCTTTTTGGACCTCTTTTGCCATTTGGGTTAGGCTATTTTTTAAGGTGTTATTTTCATCGGTATTTTTTTGGTTCTTCTTTTCACTCTCAGTTTTTCTTCTACTTCTCTTACTTGCTTCTCAAAATCCTTTTTGAGCTCTTCCATGGCCTGGGACCAATTCATATTTTTCTTGGAGGTTTTGGATGTAGGAACTTTGGCTTCGTTGTCTTCTTCTGGTTGTATGTTTTGATCTTCTTTGTTGTCAAAGTAAGATAATGTAGTCTGACTCTTTTTGCACTGCTTGCTCATGATCTCAGCCAATTACTTGAGTTATAGACTCTTTGTTAAGGCAAGAGTCTGTTTCCAGTGTGGAGAATGTGCTGTCCCAAGCTTCAGGGGTTTTGTGCAGCTGTTTTCAGAGATACTTTTAGGGACCTGTAAATTTTCCATTCTTCCAAGGTTCTATGATCAAGGGCGAGGTGTTTACTCCTTTCCTGGCCTGTGCTCTGGTCTATAAGCACTCTTTTCTGTCTTGGAATGGTGAGGAGGGTTTCCTCTCCACAGTCACTACAAGCTCCACCATGCCAGCACTCGTCCTCGCCCTAGGACCATGATCCAGAGCTGTGACCCAGATCCAAGCACAAGCAAAACAAGAGAATCCTGCACCAGCAGAGAGATCCTTGCAATCCTCCTCTGATCAGCCACTCGATTCCCCCTCAGTCCGTGGGCCAGAAGCTCAGGAAGCAGTGCTGCCCCAAGGAATGGGGCTGGGACCCCATGCTCCTCTCTCACCACCATAGAAACAAACTTTTTCCACTGACCTTCTAAGTTGTCTTTGGTGTTCTTGGGTTGAGAAGTCAGGAAACCACCACAGCTGCCTGAGATTCAGTCCTCTGAGGCCTGCTCCAGGGTCCCTGCGGCCTGCGCGTCCACACCAAACTGCGCTCCTCTCCCAGCCTGGCGCAATATACCTTTCTGATCAACCATCCAGGTTGTCTTTGGCTAGAAATTTGTTTCACTCTGTCTTTTTGTGGTTTCTGCTGCTTTAGAATTAATTTGTTTAGAGCCATTTTTTATAGGTATTTGGAGGGGTTTGAGGGAGAACTCAAGCAAGTCACTGCTTTTACTCCACCATCTTGGCTCCACCTCCCAAGAATTTTTTCATATGGCAATTGATAGCTTTGATTTCTTCTTCTGAAAACTGCCTGTTAAATTTAAGCCATCTATAGTCATATGAAAAAATGCTCTAAATCACTATTGATTAGAGAAATGCAAATCAAAACAACTCTGTGGTACCACATCACACCTATCAGATTGGCTGACATGAAAAAACAGAAAAATGATAAATGGTGGAGAAGATGTGGGAAAATTGGAACACTAATGCGTTGTTGGTGGAGTTGTGAAATGATCCAACCATTTTGGAGAGCAATTTGGAACTATGCCCAAAGGGCTATAAAAATGTGCATACCCTTTGACCCACCAATAGCACTTCTAGGGCTATATCCCAAAGAGATCACACAAATGGGAAAAGGACACACATGTACAAAAATATTCATAGCAGCTCTTTTTGTGGTGGCAAAGAATTGGAAATTGAGAGGATGCCCATCAATTGGGGAATGGCTGAGCAAATTGTGGTAAATGAATGTAATGGAATACTATTGTGCTATAAGAAATGATGAACAGGCTGACTTCAGAAAAACCTGGAAAGACTTGTATGGTCTGATGCTGAGTGAAGTGAGCAGAACCAAGAGAACGTTGTACACAATAACAACCACGTTGTGCGATGACTAATATTGATAAACTTAACCCTTCCCAGCAATACAAGGATCTAAGACATCTCCAAAGGCCTCATGATGGAAAATGCTATCCACAACCAAAGAAAGAACCATGAAATTTGAATGCAGATCAAAGCATACTGTTTGCTGTTTTTTTTCCTCTTCTGTTGAGTTTTGTTTCCTCTTTCTGGTGGTTCCTCCTATCTGTTCTAATTTTTACTTATAACATCACTAATCTGAAAATATGTTTAATAAGAATGTGTATCTATAGCCTATATCAGATTGTGCACCATCTTGGAGAAGGTGGGAGGAAGGGGGAGAAAAATTTTAAACTCAAAAGCATTTGGAAGTGATTATTGATAAATCAAAATAAATTAATAAAAATTTTAAAAAATGAAAAAAAAAACTGCCTGTTCATGTCCTTTGACCATTTATCAATTGGGGAATGGTTCTTATTTTCATAAATTTGGTTCAGTTCTCTACATATTTGAGAAATAAGACCACTATCAAGAGAAACTTGCTAGAAAAGTTTTCCCCCCAAGTTTCCTGTTTTTCTTCTAACTTTGGCTGCATTGGGTCTTTATGCAAAAAAGAAAAAAGAAAACCTTTTCCATGGAACCACTATGTATTCCCCAATATTGATTAACCAATTGATATCAATTTACCACCCCGAGTTAATTAGCCTGTTCAAAGGAATATTGACCTAGGTAGCATAATAGTCAATCATTCAGTCAACAAACACTTATTAAGCTCCTACTATGTAGATACAGGCGCTGGAAATACATAGAAAGGCAAAAGACAATCCTGCCCTCAAGAAGCTCATAATCTAATGGAGAAGACAACATGCAACCAACCCTGTACAAACAAGCTATAGAGGGGCTAAATTGAGGGTAATCACAGAGGGAAGGTAGGAGCATTAAGGAGGATTGGAAAGGCTTCTTGCAGAATTTGGAATTTTAGCTGGGAGCTGAAGGAAGCCAAAGAAGCCAGAAGGCAGAGATGAGAAGGGAGAGGATTCCAGCCATGGGGGACAGACAGAGAAAATGTCCGGAGTCAGGAGATGGAGTGTCTTGTTTGCGGAATAACAAAGAGGCTACTGTTCCTGGATTGCAAAGTATAGGGAGAAGGGTTAGATATAAGAAGAGAGAATTTCATTTTTGATCCTGAAAGCAATAGGGAGCCACTGGAGTTTATTGGATGGGGGAGGGAGGGTGACATGATCAGCTCTTCATTTTAGAAACATCAACTTGACAGCAGAGTGGAAAATGGATTGGAACAAGGAGAGACTGTAGGCAGGGAAAACAACCAGCACGGGAGAGAAGGGGGCACATAGGAGAAATATCATAACGAGACTTGCCTTGATAAAGGGAGGAGGGGAAGGTGAGAGAATTCGGAGTCAAGGATGACACCCAGGTTCTGAGTCTGGATGAGTGGGAGGATGGGGGTGCCCTCAACAGCAACAGGAAAGTTTGGAAAGTGGGGGTGTCCTCAATAGCACAGTTATCCCTTTCACATTGTAGGGGCTACAGGCACGCAATCTAGAAAATCCATGTGAAGTTTTTTGGCTCTCCCTTCATACCAGAGAAGAAATTGCGCATATCTTTTTGTATAGAAAGATAAAATATGCTGACATGATACAATACTATACATATATTTTATGCATTTCTGAGTTTCTAAACTTTTTCTGTGTCTGCTCTTCGGGAGTCCGTCTGTGGCTTCTGCAAAACTCCCCCAAAATTCCCATTTAGCTTCTTATGCTTATCTGTGACATTTTGAAACTGCAATGGGGAAAGTAGTAATGTGGAAGGAATAACTGTAATAAGAAAGTTTGGGAGATTGGAAGAAGATGAGGGAAGATCATGAGTTCACTTTGGACACGTAAGAGCCAGGATCCAAATCCAGGTCCTTTCACTATGATAATAACTGATATTTTAATCAATCAATTAATCAATAAATCAACCAGTCAACAAGCATTTATTAAGCTACTATATGCCAGGCCCTGTGATCTGGAGATATGATGACAAGAAATGAACTCATCCCTTCCCTCAAGGTGTTTACATTTTAATGAAAGAGACAGAATGTGTATATGTAAGTATATACAAAATAAAATATGTCAGATAAAAGAGAGGTGGTATGACATAGCAGATAGAGAGCTAACCTCGGAGCCCAGAGATGTGAGTTCAGATCCTATCTCATATATCCTGCTTATCTGTGACCCTGGGTAAGTCACTCTCAGTGTCCCAGACAACTCTCCAAGGCTATAATAACCAACATTTTACATTGCTGAAGATTTATTTGCAAATGATTGCCTCTGTTATTTCATTTGATCCTTACCACAATCTTGTGAGGGAGGTGCTATTATTATCCCCATTTTACAGATGAGAAAACTAATGCCAAGAGAGGATAAATAGTTTGATTTGTCCAACTAGCAAGTGCCAGAGGCAGGATTCAAACTCAGATCTTCATAACTCCAAGCCCCCAGTGCTCTATGAGCTGTACCATCTAGCTGTTACTCTTATAAGTTGTAGAACAAATGGAGACCTGCTTTGGTGGAAAGCATTCTCTCATCTAGGAGTTCTCTACACGTACAAATGATATAAAAGCCCCAGTTCCCTTTCCCCATACCAAATAAACACAAAGTAACTTTATTGGGAGTAGAGATGGAAGGATGATCAAGAAAGGCTCCATGTAGAAAGTATCACTTGGGCAGAGTTTTGAAGTGTTTGAGAGAAATAAGGGAGAGTCTAAGGTTTAATCCTTAAGGTTTTAAAGGTATTCAAAGCATTGTATATTCAGTATCTCTTTGGCCTGCATTACAACAATTTAGTAGGCACTTTAGGTACTATCATCCCATTTCACTGATGAGAAAACTCATCCCAATAGGGGTTGAGTGGTTTGCCCAAAACCATGTAACCCAGGTTACTATCTCCAGAACACTCTTTGTGCCCTGCAGTCCTACTTATGACCCCCACTGAAGAAGTTTTAGAGCAGAGATCCTCACTGAGATGACAGATCCATCACTTGGATGTTGAAGATGTGGCAGAAGGAATTCCTGCCCAGGTATTATGTTGAACCAGATGATAACTGAGATCTTTCCCCCCAGGAATCCATATGGAACATTGGAAAGACCATTGGCTTTGTAACCCAGAAGATTTGGATTCAAATCCTATCTCTGAGTTTACTGCCTTGTGACCTTAGGCAATTCCCTTCCCTGTGCCTCAGTTTCCTTATCTGTTAAATGGACAGGTTGGATTGATGCCCTCTAAGGTCTGTTACAGCTCCAGATCCATGATTCTCTAAGATCCTGGGATTTCTGTGGGCGATGCAAGAAGTAACAAGTATCCCATGAGAAGGGAAAGCCTGCTCAGCAACTTGGGGAAAACTCCATGGTAGCAAGGCAAGAGATGAATGAGAGGAGTCACCATTTTTCACAGTTTTCCCCTTCTTTTTCTGTCTCTTCTACCACCCACCCAGATAGCACCCTTTCTCCAGTCAGAAAGGAGCATTGTGATATCACTGTCTACCAGAAGGGGGCAGCCACACACCAAACTCATTACACTAAATGGAACAGTGTCTCCTGAGGCCAAAGCTCAATCCTTATTTTAGTTCAACTGCATTCACCCCTTTGCTATTTATTGTCTGACCTCAGACAACAGTGCTGGGTTGCGTACATAGATACATGTAATGTTTTCGGGTGTTGATGGTTTCCTTAAAGCACCTTTACTTTGTCTTCACAGGATTCCTATGAGGCAGGTAATAATAATAATGATAATAATAATAATAATAATAATAATTACCATTTATATAGGACCTATGTACCAGCTATTTTACAAATATTATCTGATTTTATCCCTACAACAACCCCGGGAGGTGAGTGCTATAATTATCTCCATTTTACAGTTGAGGAAACTGAGGCAAATAGAGATTAAGTGACTTGTCCTTGTTCCCATCACAACATGTGTGGCAAACAACAAAAAGAATCCAAGTCTTGTTAGTACAATGGGGAAGGGATCTTTCTAACAGGCTTAAGTGGAGGAAGATAATACGTATTAAGTTCCTATTAAGTAGCAGACACTGTGATAAGCATTTTTTTTAAAACAAATATTATCCCATTAGGTGCTATTATGGTCCTTATTTTACAGTTGAGGAAACTGAAGCAAACAGAAGTTAAGTGACTTGCCCAGGATCACATAGCCAGTAAGTGTCTGAGGATTTGAACAAAAGTCTTCAGGCTAAGCACTCTATCTACTGTACCACCAGCTGCCTCAATGGAACATCACAGAATGCCAGAGTTAGACCCTGCTCCAGAGAGTCATCACTAGGTGACTGACAGGACACTTACTAGCTGTGTGACCCTCGGCAAGTCACTTAACCCTGTTTGAACTGGAGAAAGAAATGGCAAAACGCTCCAGTATCTTTGCCAAGAAAATCCCAAATGGGGCCATCAAGAGTCAGATACTAATGAAGAACTTCCTGACTCCAGGTCCAAGACTATTCATAGCTGCCTCATGACTTACTCCTTTTGTTACCTTGGGAAAATCATTTTAATTCCCTGAGTCTCAATTTCCTCATTTGTAAAATGGTATATGTTGAACCATGATGTTCCTTCCAACTCTAGATCAATCAACTTCTGAACACTTACCGTGTGATTTACTGGCTTACTCTGATTCTACGGACCTCAGTTTCTTTATCTGTAAACTGGGGGGGGGGTTGGACTCAGTGACCTCTGAGGTCTCTTTTAGCTCTGTGTTTGCTGTCCCATTAACCAATGGGGTAAAGAGCCATCCTTAGCAGTGTTCTGTTATAGGGCTGTCCCAGAAACAAAGGCTAAAATAAACAGATGTCTGGACCGTCCTAAGGGATCAGTTATATAGATAGGCAGAGTCCCTGTAAGCTAATTCAATCTGAGGCTTCATTAAGTGAAGCATAATTTCTGGACTAATAAATGATCATGGAAATTTGTCTACTGCTTGAAAATCAACATGATATTATATGTGCACTATCTCATTTGAGCTTCATGACAACCCTGTGGGATAGATGCTTACAGTATAATTTAGAAGTTAAGTGACTTGCTCAGGGTCACACAGCTAGCAAACATCTAAGGCAGCATTTGAATCTAAGACTTTCTGACTCCAACTCTAGTCCTAGTTCAGCTAGGCAGCGCAGGGGACAGAGTGTCAGAGTCAGGAAGACCTGAGTTCAAATCCAGTCTCAGACTCTGACTAGTTGTGTGACCCTGGAGGAATCACCTGAGTTCTCTCTGCCTCAGTTTCATAATCTGTAAAATGCAGATAATAATAACATCTACCTTCCATGGATGTGGCGAGGATCAAATGAAGTAACATTTGTAAAGTAGGGCAAAGGACAAACAACAACCTCTATGGGTAGTAGTAAGAGCTGCCCCACTGGGGACCCAACTGGAACTGGCCAGTTGGGCAACACAGCTCTTCCTTCCTTCCTTCCTTCCTTCCTTCCTTCCTTCCTTCCTTCCTTCCTTCCTTCCTTCCTTCCTTCCTTCCTTCCTTCCTTCCTTCCTTCCTTCCTTCCTTCCTTCCTCCCTCCCTCA
>NW_020949772.1:8368622-8508202 GCF_900497805.2 Vombatus ursinus
CTCTCTCTCTCTCTCTCTCTCTCTCTGTCTCTCTCTCTCTCCTCTTCTTTCCCTTCCCTTCCCTCTGTCTACACAGGGTACATGCCCTTTCTTGCAGGTACTCTGCCCAAAGGAATGTAAATTTTGACCACTAAAACCCCACAAGATATCTTGAAGTTTGTGGGCTAGATTTCTTTCTTAAGGACCATGCCTTAAACCCAAATCACTCTGGTTCTTATTGATTGGCCAACAATAGGTCCCAAGCCAAGCCCCACTTGATCATTGTTTGGGCCGTGATTGGCTCAGAGTGAATGTAAACAGCAATTGTTTCTGTTTGGCCAGAAACTCTGAGAGTCTTTTCCTCCCAGATTGATTTTTTTTTTTAACTAGGTAAAAGAGACCATTATTTGCCTCACTTCTTACCTAGCCTTAATCACTGAATGGGTGTTGCCTCAGTCAAATTGATACCTGGGAAAGACCTTAGCTTAAAAAAAGCCATGGTCTCCTACTGCATCTGGGGTCATCTCCAGTCATACTGATCTTGCCACTGGACACAGATGGCTCTGGAGGAGAAAGTGAGGCCGGTGACTTTGCACATCCCTCCCTCATTTAAATCCAATTCACTTGCATGTCACAGCATTACCTTCCTGTCATAGTCCTTTTTGAGAACAAAGGACAAACAGCATTTGTAAAATGCTTTGCAAATTTTAAAGTGCTATATAAATGCTAGTTATTAGTATTGTTAAGTCAAGTCTACATTTATTAAGTCCCTACTATGTGCTAGACATCGTGCTAAGTGCCAGATATACAAAGAAAAGCCCAAAAAAATGCCCCCTCCCTCAAGTTCACAGTCTAATCAGGGAGGCAACATGGGAACAGCTATGTATAGGCAAGACAAGGACAGGAAAAATCTTAGTGGAAGGTCGTTATCAGTATTAAGGAGGATGGCAAAAGGCTTCTTGCAAAAGTGGAACTGGAGATGGAACTTGAAGGAAGTCAGGGAAGCAATAGAACCAGATTTGAACCATCCTTCTCAGATAGTAGGCAGAAAGAAACACAATTTGTGTTTATCTAAAGAAACAACTTGTCATTTGTAGCAACTTTAAAGATATTGGCCTTTCTTTTGTGGGGGAAGGGTTAGAACCATGATTTCATTAGGGAATGGGGGAGGGGCAAAGAGGGAAATCCCAGGGAGGAAACTCCCTCCCCCATGGCAGATCAGCTAATCTTCTGAAAATAAGATCTTGAGAGAGAGTTGTCTGAAGCATTGAAAGGTTATTTGACTTGCCCAGGATCACACAACTAATGCGTATGTTAGGTTCAAAGGCAAGCCTTAGACCCAGTTCTTCTAAGGTAAGCCTTGTCTTCACTACATCCCGGTTGCCTTTCAAACCCCTTATTCTAAGTCAGATCCATTAAGGGACACTGGATAAGCCCTTCTCTGTGTCCTCCTTTCTTTGTCTCTGCTGCTCCACAGGCAAGATGGGTTTGAGCCCCTTTATAAAAGAAAGACAGCATGGTATAGTGAAAAGAATGGTCACATTATAGTTGGGAGAGATTGAGCTTTGCATCTGGCCTCCATGATTGTGTGACCCTGGGCAACTCATTTTACTTTTCTAATCCTTGGTTTGTTGTTGTCGTTCAGTCATTTCAGTCGTGTCTGATTCTTCTTGACCCCATTTGGGGTCTTCTTGGCAAAGATACTGGAATGGTTTTTACCGTTTCCTTCTCCAGCTCATTTGACAGATGAGGAAACTGAGGCAAACAGGGTTAAGTGACTTGCCCAGGGTCACACAACTAGCAAGTGTCTAAGGCCAGATTAGAACTCAGGAAGATGTCTTCCTGACTCCAAGCACAATACTCTATCCACTGCACCACTTAGCTGCCCAAATCCTCAGTTTCCCCATCTGTAAAATAGGTGGTTTCATACCTACTCTACAGGGCTGTGGGGAGGATTGAATGCGATAATGTAAATACCGCATTTTGCAATCCTTAAACCTGATATAGAGTAGGGACTGAACATTTGACTTCAGTAGTGCAGGGAATGCCCACCCGGGGAAGCTATTTCCTCTACCAATGCAGGCTGGTACACTCTTAGACAGTTGTCTAGGGCACTAGGACCTTGAATTCATGTCTTACTGACTCCAAAAGGAGCTCTCACCTCCCCACCCCTCCAACCCTCCCACTCCACCCCCTCCACCGCCCCCCCACCTCTCTCAAACTCCTGTAAACATCCACCATTAGTAAAACCCTGGCAGAACTACAGATGAGCTTCCCCAGGGTGTGCAAATAGCTTCCCCTATATTCTTTGTCCTTAGCTGGCCTTTGAAGCCCTCTGCAGTCTGGCCTCCCTCCCCCTCCGTGCCTTGTGTGACCCTGTCACACGCTCCGTGTTCTGGCCAGCTCGGGCTACAAGCTGCCCCCCTCATGTCCTCCCCTGTCCTGCCCCTGTGCATTCACACGGATCATCCCTCGTGCCTCCTCACCTCTGCCAGATGAAAACACTTTGTTCCTTGGGAGCTAAAGTGAAACGACTCAGGCAACAGAAGATCATGGATGGAAAGCTGGAAGAGACCTCAGAGGCAATGAGTCCAACCCCCTTTTTACAGATGAGGAAAGTGAGGCCCAGAGAGACTTTATAGTATTATAAGATCATAGAGTTTGAGCTGAAAGGGACCTTAGGGGTCATCTAGCCAAAGCCCTTCATTTTACAGATAAGGAGACTGAGGCTCAGGGAAGTTAAATGACTTGCCCAAAGTCACACAGCTTTTAAGTGTCCAAAATGGGCTTCAAACCCACAGCCCCCTAATACCAAGGTCTCTTCCTCTTCAAATTTTCCTGGGGCACATTGTCACCCCTTCCCTCTGCCTCCACCGTCTCAGACTCAAATTTGTATTGTACTCATCTATGTCAATCAAACAACAAACATTTATTAAAGTGATGCAAAAAAAAAAAAAAAAGAGGACGGACCGCTGTATCATTTTAAAAATCTACAGAAGGAAGTTCAGGAGGAAACAGAAACAAGTTTTGGAAGTAACATATAGAATTTCTTCCTTTTTTTTTTTTAAAGGCAAGCACTATGAAATAGAGATTCAGGGTCTCCTACAGAATCCCCTTTTTGTATTTGGCTATCTATGTGGAAATGCTGTTTTTGGGTGGGTGTTTAAGCTCAGAATAAAAACGTTTCTCCAAAAATACCCCTAAGCACTTGTTAAGTGTTTACCATGTGCCAAGAGCGGAAGACATAAAGAAAGGTGAGCGTGGAATGAGTTAATCATAAACCTCCCTGCTCTATGCCTCAGTGTTGATAATCAGAGGATTATTCAACAAAGCTATCTCTGTGGTCACATTTATCCCAGATCAATTCGTGCACACGCATACAACCTGTTAGACTATGTTTTACAACTTGAAAAAAAAACATGTGAATGAGACCCATGTAGATGGGTCAGATGAGAATATAAGTGAAGTGCTTTGTAAACCTTGGGGAGTTATATAAATGTTAGTTCCTAAAATGAGCATCTCATGTAGCAGTCCATACAGATAGATATTTTTTCAACATCCTTTTAAGTATTGTCTCTTCCCATTAAAATAAAAGTTTCCTGAGGGCAGGAACTGTCTTTTTTTTTTTTTTTTGGCTTGTCTTTGTATCCTCAGCACTTAGCACAACGCCTGACACATAGTCATCACTCAGTAAATACCTGTTGCCTTGAACAGATGGACATTGATGGGCCTGAGACCGAATAATAGGAGAAAATCACGATTGCAATGGGGAAACTGTACATCCTTGTCAAATCATTTCTGGGTGTTGAATTTTAGGGAAGACATCGATGAGCAGGGAGAGGTCCAGTAGAGAGAGAACTGACCTCCATCAATCAACAAGTATTTACTAATTGTCTGGTAGGTAGCTAGGGATACAAAAAATGAAACAATCCTTACTTGCGATGAGCTTACATTCTAATGGGGGTAGGAGATGAAGACAATAGACATATAAAAATTTATATAGTATAAATATTAATGTATGTATATAATATAAATATGTAATATTAATAAATATATACATGTGCACACACAAAAGAAAGTAATTAGATACAAGGTAGTTTGGCAGAGAGGGAACTAGCATCTAGGGACATCAGGAGAGGCTTCATGCAGAAGATGGTGCCTGAGAGGCATCCTAACAGACGAAGGTACTCTGTGAGGGGGAGGCAAGGATGGAGTGCATTCCAGGCATGGCAATGACCTGGTTCTGAGTCTGGGCTCTGACACATACTGGTTTTGTCACCTCCTGGGCAAATCACAACAATAATAAACATTTATTAAGTGCCTACTATGTGCCAGGTACTACAGCAAGTGATGTGGATACAAAGGAAGGCAAAAACATGGTTTGGCCCTTGAGGAGCTCACATTTTAATGGAGGAGGCAACATGCAAATAACTGTACAAACAAGAGATATACCGGGTAAATCTTCTCTTGCCTTCTCTGTTCAAGCCTGTGTGACTGAGGGGTCCTCCTGGCTGAGAAGCCAGACCCCAGAGAACAAACAAAAGGAAGTGACGTATCCCTCCCTCTCTCTTGGTTGCCACTCTCCCAGGTAGCAAGATGGCACTTCATAGAGGGGTGAAGAAAAGATGGCTCTGCTCACCTGGCACAAAAGTCCATTTTTTAACAGTGTTATTCTCCTGTTGATACTATATGACTGTGAACCATGGCATACCACAATTTCCAGAGAATTATTATAAAGAACAGAGAGATATAAAGATGTATGATGATTGTAGTGAATAGGCTATAGCCCATTACCAAGATCCTGCCCCTCCCATTTGCTACCTGTGCAATCTTGGGTCACTTAATCTCTCTGAAGCAGCTAGGGGCGCCATAATGCACAGAGTGCCGCGCCTGGAGTCAGGAAGACCTGAATTCAAATCCAGCCTCAGACACTTATTAGCTATGTGATCATAGGCAAGTCACTTAAATCTCTGCTTGCCTCAGTTTTCTCATATGTAAAATGGGGGTAATCATAGCACCCATCTCCCTGGATAGCTGTGAAGATGAAATTTGTACTTAGCGCTTAGCCTGCACATAATAATTTTTAAAAAATTATCTATTTATTTCCTTCCTTCTTTCCTTCTTTCTTTCCTTCCTTCTTTCCTTCCTTTTCTTCCTTCTTTCCTTCCTTCTTTTTCTTTCTTTTTTCCTTCCTTCCTTTCTTCCTTCTTTCCTTCCTTTCTCCCTCTGACATTGCCATTACCTGCTGGTTGGTCTCCCTGACTTAAATCTCTCTCCTCTCCAGTTCATCTTCCAGTCAGCTTCCATATTGATCTTCCTAAAGTTCAAATTTAACCTTGTCACTTCTTCCACATCTCCCCCACCTCCATGTAATCAGTTCCAGTGATTCACTATTAACTCCAAGATCAACTATAAAATCTTCTGTTGGGCTCTTAAAGCTCTACATAACTTTCCCACCACCATGTTTCTGGTCTTCTTACACCTTACACCCATACTCTATTCTCTGATATATTCTGCGATCTAATAACACTGTCCTCCTTGTTGTTCCTCAAACAAGACACTCCATCTCCTGGCATTTAACTGGCTATCCTCCCATTCCTAGAATTCTTTCCCTCCTCATCTCCATCTCTTGGTTTCTCCAGCTTCCTTGGGTCCTAGCTAAAGTCCCACCTCCTACAAGAAGCCTTTCCTGATTCTCCTTAATGCTAGAGACTTGCTCTTCTTATCTCCAATTTATCCTGTATGTATCTTATTTGTACATAATTGTTCACACATTGTCTCGTCTATTAGACTGTAAGCTCCTTGAAAGCAGGAACTATCTTTTGCCTTCCTTTGTATCCCCAGCATTAGCATGGTAGGAGCCTAAAATGCTTGTTGACTGCCCTCATTGACTGACAAGGCCTATATCCCTTACTGTCACTCTAGACCTAATAACAGGGCCTTGCATTTAGGAGAAACTTAATAAATATTTATATATTGAAACTTAGACTGGGCCCAGGTATCACCTACTCCAGGAAGCCATCCTTGACCCCACCCCATGCCTATCAATCCCTTCTTCCTCACAACTGGCAAAGTGATCTTCCTAAGTCTGACCATCATGGTCCCATTCAAGAAACTCCAGTGGCAGGGGCAGCTAGGTGGTGCAGTGAATAGAGTTCCAGCCTTGGAGTTAGGAGGACCTGAGTTTAAATCCAGCCTCTGATACTTATTAGCTGTGTAACCCTGGGCAAGTCACTTAACCCTGATTGCTTCACCAAAAAAAACAAAACCTAGTGATTTCATATTACCTCCCAGGATCAAATACAAACTCTTCTGTTTAGTATTTAAAGTCCTCCACAATCCAGTCTCAAGTTATCTTTCTAGTTTTATTATACATTACTCCCCTCTGTACATACCCGCATGACTCCCCTCTATGCACACCTGAGCTATCCCTCACACCCTAATTACATACTGTTCCTCCAACATGACACCCCATCTCCTACCTCCATGTCCTTGCACTAGCTGTTCCCCATCCCAGGAACACACTAACCTTTCACTTCCATCTCCCAGAAACTCTAGTTTCCTTTAAGGCTCAGCTCTAGTATCACCCCTACATGAAGTTTTTCCTGAATTCCTTCAGCTGCTAACACTCTCTCTTTCAAAATCACCTTGATTGACCTGTCAACACACACACAACAGTTAGTCAACAAGCATTTATTAGCACATCCTATGTGCCAGTCGCTGTGCTAAGCACAGGGGACACAAAGAAAGGCAAAAAATATGGTCCCTGCCTTCTTGGAGCTCAGGTTCCAAGGGAGGAGACAGCATACACATAACTATGCACATATAAATTATTGACAGGCAAATGGAAGTTAATATTGGGGGCAGAGGGGAGGGGAGAGCCAGGGAGGTCTCCTGAAGAATGGGGGCTTTGAGCTGCATCTTGAAGGAAGCAAAGGATGCTGAAGTGAGGGGGCAGGGCATTGCAGGCAGACTGGAGAAGACTGGAGAAGGAATGTGTGTGGGAGACACTTCAAGCAGTTGGTTGTTGTTTCCCGTTAAGAGGACTGAAGTAAGGTAGAAGGGCATTAAAAGCCAAACAGAGTTATTATTGGGGGTGGGGTTTTTTTTATCCTGAAGGTAATGGGGAACCACCAAAGGTTACTGAGTGGGAGGTCAGATTTATGCTCCAGCAAATTCACTTTGGTGGGTATATGAAGGATGAATTGTACTGGTTGGTTGGTTGTTCTTAAAGGGGACCAAAATGATTTCGCTATGTCAGAGTCAAGTTACAGTGTGTCCTACTATGGCTGATCAGACCAATATGAGCTCAGAAAGCTCTATCACAGGTCAGGCACAAATAGCCCATGTGAACATTTGGGGTGGGTTCTCTAAATTTGCACATCTCATGTTTCTTTTGAGCCACTGCAATTCTGCTTTGCTCATACAGCACAGCGCCTTCTACATTCCAGGTACACCATGCTGGGCAGTCCTTTACTAGCATCTCCTAGGTGGTGCAGTGGATAGAATACCGGGCCTAGATTCAGGAAGATTCATCTCCCTGAGTTCAAATCTGACCCCAGTCTCTTACTCGCTGTGTGACCCTGGGCAAGTCACTTAACTATGTTTGCCTCACTTTCTTCATATATAAAATGTGCTAGAGAGGAAATGGCAAACCACTCCAGCACCTCTGCTGAGAAAATGCTAAACGGTGTCATGAAGAGACAGACATGACTGAAGTAGCAAGTATATGGATTGTACTAAAGAGCAACTTGAGGGGCAGCTAGGTGGCACAATGGATAGAGCATCAGCCCCAAAGTCAGGAGGACCTGAGTTCAAATCCGACCTCAGACCAAACACTTGACACTTACTAGCTGTGTGACCCTGGGCAAGTCACTTAACCCCAATTGCCTTTAAAAAAAAATAGAGCAACTTGAAGTAGAGGGACCAGCTAGAAAGCTATTGCAATTGTCAGGAGACTATTTTCGTGCCATGGTGAAGCCCTTCTCAGAATAATGTTTGTTCATGCATAGAACAAAAAACATAGGATTGGAAACACAGCTATGCTGAAATAGTCATCAAAATATTCTTTCAAACTCTATGTTCATATAGCCTAGGTTAAGAACCCTTGTCTCAGACCACTGTAGGTACTAGAATTGAACCGCCAGTCCTTTGAGGTAGACAAATGCAAGTTGTCATACTTTATGTCTCCCAGAGTCAGACAGGCTACTGGAACAGGGGACATTGGTGACCTCAGGAGGCCCCTGGCAGATGATGACAGCTCACACCTGTGGTGTTGCAGTTTTGAACCCTGGATCCCCTCCTCTCCACCCCCTATTGTCTTATCAGCATGTGACATCCCAAAGTGGCCAGGACAGAGAACGGGGTGCAAAGAATGCAGCCTGGACAAAAATAAACCTGCCGCACATTCCCTTGGCAGACCCCAGCCCTCTTCCCTCTCCCTGGGCCTGTCCTGGCTGGAGGATTTGAGTGGAGAAAGTCAGCAAATTGGAGTGGGAATCTACAAAGGCTATACACACACACACACACACACACACACACACACACACACACACAGCCAGAGGGGAAGAGAGGAGGAGAAATGTGGCCTTATATGGATGGGAACGTGCACAGATTGTACATGGTGATGGCTCTGCTTTGGAGAACAGCAGAGGTCAGATACCAGACAGAAGGAAGAAATTAAACACGGGACGGAGCGTGTTCCCGAGCCCTGAAAGCGGGTCTGATTTCACAGAGATCCCTCCAGAAGGCCGCCTGTTTTTCCTTTTCTGTGAAACCCAGCAGGAAGCAGGCACTTAACTCTCTCTGTTTGATTTCCAAGCAAGCCCCTTACTGGAAATTGCTTTGCAGAAGGTCTGGATACCCAGAGCTCTGTTCCTTCCATTGAGGTTCTTTTCTGCTAATAAGCATCACAGCTGCTCTTCCCAGCTTGTGTTAGGACACTGGTGCCTGGTCCCAGTGCACTGTGGGAGAGGGATCGATGGTTAGAACACTTAGGATCCAGGGCTGGGCACAGTGCTTGCCACACAGAAGGCGCTTCATAAATGCTTGTTGAGTTAACACAGAGCAGAAGGGTGGAATAAAGTGGAGAGAGCAATTGATCTAGATGGAGTCAGAGGGCTCAGGTTCAGATTCCACCTTCTTCCCCTTTTGCTTGTGACCTTGGCCAAGAAATTTCATTTCTCTGGGCCCCAGGCCCCTCATATGTAAAATGATAGTGACTGAGAATGATTGTTCTTTTTTCCAGGTATGGGTTAGACTCAAGAGCTCTTCTACAAGGCCCCCACAGACATGGGTGGAAATGGTCTGGCAACACTGAAGACAACTCCCTGAGCTGATGAGATCATAGATCTGTTTGAGTGTTAAGTGTGTCTTCGACTCTTACAACAACCCTGTGAGGAAGGTGGGACAGGTGTTATTGTCTCCATTTGACAGAGGAAACTGAGGCTGAGAAGTCAAGTGATTTGCCCCAAGGTCAACAGTGACAGATTTGAGTCCAGGGTTCTCCTGAGCATGCTTCCTACTACGCTTCCATCCTATCTCACTATTTTTCTTAGTCTATAAAATGGGGTCACAATGTGATCTGCCCATTAAAAAAATATTCACCCAGCTCTGTGTCAGGCACTGTCCTTAGGGAGCTGGGGAATGAAAATACAAAGAATGAAACCCTCCTTGCTCTCTGGAGCTCATGTTTATGTTTCTGGGAGAAATTATAGTTCATGGACTCTCTGGAGCCAAAATGGCGGAGAAAAGGCAGAGACTTGTTTGGGCTCTCCCTAGAACCCTTCCAAAAACCTTTAAATAATGTCTCAAAACAAATTCTGGAGTGGCAGAACCCACGAAAGGACAGGATGAAACAATTTCCCAGCCCAAGACAACTTAGGAATGGACTCATTGATCTCACAATTCTGATTGTTGTTGGGAATCTCTTTTGAATCCACATTTCCAAAAGAAGGCCATGTATCATAACTCCCTTCATATCGCCAGTGTCCACAATAGTACCTTGTGAGAGTGACAACGTGGACTGACAAAAGATCACTTCATTTGGAGTCAGTACTCAGTTCAAATCCCAACTCTGCTACTTGACTGTCTATGTGACCATGGGTGAGTCATTTCACCACTCTGTGCCTCAGTTTCCTCATCTGTAAAATGAGGAAGTTGGTCTACAGGGTCTCTAAGGTCCCTTCCAGCTCTAAAGTTGTGATTCTTTGGCATAGAACTCTAGATTTTAAAACTAGAGCCTAGCACCCACCTCAGATACCTCCTACATGGGTGACTGGGCAAAACCCCTCAGTTTCCTCATCTGTAAAATGTAGATAATAACCACTCTTGCACTATCTATGTCACAGGATCTTTCTAAGCAAAGGGCTTATGCCGTATGGTGACGGATGGCCTTGGAGCCAGGAAGACCTCTGACGCATCCTGGCTATGTGACCCCGACAACCTCTTGGAGCCCTAGAAAACACTCTAAGACTATAAATTTTGGAGAACCTGCCAACCTGCATTGGTAGAGGGAGTTCTCTACATCAATTAAATTATAGGTCCATCACTATCCCTAGGGTGCTATAGAAACATGATTTATTGTCACTGTTATTATAGTAAGCATTTAGTAAATACTCGCTCAGTGGAAGACCTGAGGTTAGGAGTCACTAGCATGGTGCAAGGGGAAATCTCACTGCATGAAGGACATGGCAGGCTTAAGTCTGCCCTGGCCTCTTCTCTCCCTCCCCGTCCTCCCTTGTCTTACACAATCTCTGGCTTCTCAGCAGCACAGAAAGCAGCTTCAAAGTCAGCACACTTAACTACTCCCCCTGAAAGCTATAAATACACCAAACACTCAGCTAGGGAAAAAAAGGACTTGAAAGCCTTCTGAAGGAAAATTATTTGGTTTCTTTTTTTTTTTCTCCCACAAATGGCAAAGTCTTTTTTGTCTTCCTGTTCTGTCTGTCCTATTCCAGGTGCTTTCCTAGGTTGAGGGGGAGGGCTGGGGTTAAGCACCCGAGCAAACTGATGACAAACCAGTCAGCCCACCAGGAGGAAAGAAGGAAGTCTGTGCCCCCAGGAGCCACGGAAAGCCTGGCCTTCCGGCAATATGCAGAGGAGAAATTCACCAGAAGCCTCATCCTAGTCATGTTTTCAGGAGTTTACATAGATGAGAGGAAGTCAGGGCTAGAAGAGCCCTTAGAACAGAGAATGTCAGAGCTGGAAGGACACTTAGAACATAGAATGTCAGAGCTGGGAGGAGCCCTGAGAACAGGGGATGTCAGCGCTGGGAAGACACTTAGAACACAGAATGTCAGAGCTGGGAGGGGCCTCAGAACATAGAATGTCAGAGCTTAGAGGGGCCTTAGAAGAGGGGACGTCAGAGCTTAGAGGGAGCTTAGAACAGGGGATATCAGTGCTGGGAGGACACTTAGAACATAGAATGCCAGAACTGGGAGGACAATTAGAACAGGGGATGTCAGTGCTGGGAGGACAATTAGAACATAGAATGTCAGAGCTACAAGGGGCCTTAGAATAGCCAGTGTTAGAGCTAGGAAGGGCCTTGGAACAGCCACTGTTCAAACATATAGTGTTAGAGTTGAAAGTCCATAGCTTCAGAGGCTATCTAGTGTAAGCCCTACCACCTTCCTGTTTGTTTTCATATAAGTATAAATCTCTCCACCTTGCCCAGGTTGGAAGTGCAGGGACTGCTCGTTGGCTCGAACCCACTACCAATCAGTTTGGCCTGCTCCATTTCCAACATGGGCTCCTGCTCTTTAGGCTGCCTGGTAGCTTCCCCCCCTTACCCTGAGGCTTAGTGTGTTAATGATGAGCTTAATACAGACACCCCATTGGTTTAGCCCTCCACAGCTCAGAACCCCAGAGTTCAAGAGATCCGCTAGCCTCAGCCTCCCTGGTAGCAGGGACGACAGACGTGTACGACCACCCTGGACCCATCCCCTCAGTTTACAGATGAGGAAGTGAGGCCCAGAGCATTTGTGACTTCCTCAAGGTCACTTGGGTTTTAATATCATGGAATCCTAGAGATTCAGATGGATGGACCCTTGGAAGTCAGACAACCTTAACCTGAGCTCTGGGAACTTGGGGTGTTCTTTTCCTGTAATATTTTGAAAATTTTGATTTAATCTAATAAGTTTTCTTGGTAATCCTATGTATTTTATTTTATGCTTTTAAAAACATGATTCTGAGTAGGGATCCAAGTCTTCACCAGATTGGCGAAAGAGTCCATGACACAAAAAAAGATTAGAACCCCCAATCTAGTCCAAATGCCTCACCTTAAAATTATTAGTCAATCCACAAACATTGATTAAGTGCTTACTATGTACCATGCACTGTGCTAAGAATTGGGGATATAATAAATACAAAAAAGAAAAACGGTCTGTGCCCTCAAGGAACTTACATTCCAATGAGGGAAGGCAATACACGAAAGGAAGCTGGAAAGGGATATGGGGGGAAGGCACCTGGGACATGGTCCTGAAATCCCAAAGTAATACAGTCAGGTAAGAAATGAAGAGAGATGAAGATGAAGCAAGCGAGGCATAGAGAGGTAAAGGACTCATACTCAAGGTCACGGAGCAAGCTGCTGCCTCCTGCCTCCCATTTTCTGAGTCAAAGGCCAAGTTAGCATTGGGCCTGGACTCAGGGAATCCTGAGTTCAAATCCAGCCTCAGACTCTTCCTAGCTGTGTGACCTTGGGCAAGTCACTTCACCTCTATTTGCCTCAGTTTCCTCACAAATGGGGATCATAATAGCACCTACTTCCTAGGGTTATTGTGAGGATTGAATGAGATAATATTTGTAAAGCCCACAGCCTAGTACATAGTAGGCACTCTATATCTATCTATCTATCTATCTATCTATCTATCTATCTATCTATCTATCTATCTATCTATCTATCTAGTGCCTGGAACTCTGCTTATTCCCTTCCTTTCTTTCCTCCTTCTCCTCTCCACACCTTTCCAGCTCTAAGCTCTGCCCGCACCGTCTCTATGCAGCAGAACAAAGCTTCTGCTTCTGTAGCATTATATACACTCTCATTAAAACCCCTGAAACATGAATTTATCTGCTGCCTGTCACCTTGGATTACTATTTGCTTTTTAAGAAAGACTACAATAAGTCAACAAATTTGCAAGTGCCATTCATCATTGCTAATGAACACTCCACGGATATTGACTTAAATCTGGGGCTGTCTAAATAACTACCTTTATTTCAGTTTCAAATTTAAATTTTTTAATCTTTCAATAATCCCAATGGCAAGAGCATTAAATGGTGATGAGTAGCAGAAAGTCTTTGCTTCCCAGATCATTCCTGTGACTGGTTTTCCTTTTTCTAGGGTCTAAGGAATGTGAAATGGAAGTGGTCAGTATGACCACAGCCCCAGCCTGGATAACATCTCTTGTCCCAGCATTCCTTGAATATTACATGCAATCCGGAAATATCTCAGGGTAAAGATGAAAGATCTGAATTTAAAACTAAAATGCAGCGTGGGCCTTAACTTCACCAGCATCCACGCAGGTGAGTTCTGGTTTGGAAGCCTTGGGAAACGGAGAGGTCTCCAGTGGGGCACTGCACCCCTAGACTTCTGGGAGAGGTGGGCTGGGCTTTACACTTCCTTATGACCTTGCCTGGCAGGCAGGAGGGAATTCCAAGGGAAGGTGATCACTGACGGAGCAGTTTTAGAGTTGGAAGGGACCTCAGATACCATCTAGGGCCTAGACTAGGCCAATCCCATCATTTGAGAGTTGAGGAACTGAGACCCAGAGAGAGAAAGTAACTTGTTCAACATCCCACAAATAGCAAGTAACAGAATTGAGTTCAGATCCCTGATTCCAGAGAAGGTGCTCCTTCTTACACTGCCCCACCTGTCTCCCTATCCCTCCAAAGGAGGTCTTCTCAAATTTTCTGGTCTTGGAAGGAAACTTAAGAGATTATCAAGGTGTGTACTGAGGTCCCCAGAGTTTGCTGTTCCAAAGGTGTGGGAACTAAGCTGAGTCAGAAGGCACTAGAAAAAAACGCCAGGTTTGTATTCAGAAGATCTGAGTTCAAATTCTGATGCTATTACTGATTACCTGGGTGACCCCAAGCAAGTTGCTTTGCCTATCTTGGACTCAGTTTCCTCCCTTTTGCAATGAGGAGGTTGGGCTTAGGTACCTTCCAGTTCTAGTTGTATGTCCTTACGATCCCTTATTTTATAGGGGAAACTGAGGCCTGGAGAGGGCATTCCTGGAGCTAGGATTCAAACCCAGATTTGCTCTTGATGTCCCACCAGAGCAGCCTCCTGATCCAGCTCAAATTTTACCTCCTTGGAAAAGCAAGCCTTCCCAGGCCACTATGGTCATTTTCCTTTTTCTGAATACATATGGCAAGGCTCCCAACCAATGATTATTCATCCCTTGTGGTAGAAGGGGGAAATGGAGGAGGCAGTCCATAGCCAATCCCTGTGTCCCTTTGCCAACTGGCCGGTGAATGTAGGAAACATACATCCCAATCTGTACCCTTCCTCCTTCTCTCCTATCTTGGGGGGGAAGCAGGGATACTGGCACAAAAAGCTCAGGGGAGACTGTGCTAAAGCACTCATTGGCTCCATGTTTTATTCAGCAGTTCATCAAATATTGTCCCCCAGTGGTCTCTTAGACGGTGATCTCAAACTTCTCAGTCACTTACTGGAAAGAACACAGGATTTAATCCCCTCACATCTTCACATCTCAGTATCCTCCTTGGTAAAATATGAAGAATGATGCTTATAGTATTTACTTGTGGTGGAGACACTGAACTGCAAATGTGAACTTCCGTGAAATGGTGGAAAGAGAGGTGTCATACTAGGTTGGGAGACCTAGGGTCAAATCCCTCCTCTGACATTTGCTAACTGAATAGCAATGTCATTTAATCTCTATGAATCTCTGGCAACACTGGTCTATAAGAATCTTCAATCAACAAACAAGCATTTGTTTAAGTTCTGGGGCTACTAAAAAAAGCATTAAAAAAACAGTCCCTGCCTTCACAGAGCTCACAATCTAATGGAAGAGACCACGTGTCCTTCAGTCAATAAACATTTATTAAGTGCCTACTGTGTGCCACACACTGTACTAAGTGCTGGGGTTATAAAGAGAAGCAAAAACACATCTCTTGCCCTCAAGGAGCTCACAATCTAATAGAAGGGATGACATATACATGTATAGGGCATATACAAGATACAGACAAAGAGCTTCTATAGGCAGAGAGATAGCCAGGGCGAAGGCATAGATGGAATTTCATATATGAGGAATAGTGAATGGGTCAGTATGGCTGGACCTTGAAGGTCCCCTTGGAGGGGAGATGTGTGAGAATCCAGAAAGATGAGAAGGGACCCATAGTGAAGAGCTAAATTGGTAAAGGGCGTTCCTCCACCCAGAAGTCCTAGTATAGTATTTGCATTCAGGTCAAAGAGTACTAAATGTGAAATTAGAGGAGCTAGCTGGGTTACAATCCTATGTATACCGCTACTGTCAACAGTGTGCCCTTGACCTTGGACAGATCCCTGCGTCTGTCTTAGTCTATTATTCTCTAAAGAGAAGAGGGTTGAATTAGATGTCCTTGAAGGGTTCTTTCTGCTTTTGAGCTAATTTTGCCTTCCACCTTACAATAGAACGTGAGATTCCTAAAGCCAGGCCAATGTCTGGAATGTCTATCTATTTAAGCAGGGACCTTGTTTGTGCCCTGGACCCCTTTAAAGGCAGTATGGTGAAGCCTGCTGACCGGTTCTCAGAATCACTGTGTTGAAAGCAAATGTAACAACTCCTGGCAACCTCATTTTACAGATGGGGTAACATAAACCCAAAGAAATTATTAAAATATCATGGATCTGGAGCTGGCAAATCCCCCTGGCAAAGGGTTGGGGGCGGGGGGAAGTTGCCACCAAAGGCCTCCGGGATTGGTCTGGGAAGAAAGAAAACTAACAGGAGATTCATAACATACACAGGATTACAAAGGAAACCCATGACCAAGAAATAGTCAAAGTATCGTCCCAAACCCAGGCACTCCAAGTTAAACATGTGTGATCTAGTCCAATCCCCTCCTTTTAGATTTGGAGGCGGGGAGGGGAGTGGAATGCGAAGCTGGACCTTCTTCCTATAGAGCCGGGGTCTCTGTCTCCCCCACAGCACGAGATCTGGCAGGCAGCGATGCAGTTTGCAAGACCCAGACCCGCAGGGATGCTGCCTCCGCAGTCAGCTGCCTTTCACATCTTAATGCAGGCACCTAAATCCACTCTGAGCCTGCGGAGCCCTGAAGGGTAATGGGTTGGGTTTTTTTTAATCTTTTTTTTTTTAAACAATAGCATGCATATAATGGGACTGGCTCTGATCGTTCTGATTTCAGCCCACTCCGCAGGAAATCACAGCGCCGTGGTCCCCAGGTGCAACCCTCTGCGGCGTACAGAACTGCGGCACTCTGGAGCCCGCCTCGCACCCCGCGCACGCGCTTTGCAGCCGGAGCGGGGCGCGCGCCTCCCACCCTACCCCACCAGCCACGCGCTCCTCAAGGAGAACGGGTGGATGGGCAAGCGCGCACCTTCCCCTCCTCCGTCCCGCCCCGCCGGAAGTGACGAAGCACCCCGGCCTAGCAACCGTTACCAAGCGGCTCTGTCTCCAGGAGCCCCATACCGAGGCTGTCCCCCGCCCCCAGCTCCAACCCTGGGAAAAAAAAAAGTCACGTCGTGAGGAGAAGTGGAGGTAACGCCGACCCCTTCCGGGTTCCGGGCTCGGGGGGGCCCCCGCTGCCGTCCTGAAAGGCCCCCTACTCTTCTCCTCGACGCTCCCAGGCTCTGGGGCCTAGGCGAGGCCTGGGGGGGTGGGGGGGCGGGTAGAGGGCGGGCCGGGGGGCCCGAGAGAAAGGACGGTGGGGGCGGGGGAGCCCGAGGGCCTGACCTCAGCGAGTTTCTTCGCCTCTCTGGCCTCAGTTTCCCCATCTGAAAATGGAAGGAGGGTGGCCTAGATATCTGAGGTGTCTTCCAGTACCAGAGCTGTGATATTTGAACATTTTCTCTCTGGGTCTCAGTTTCCCCCATCTGTAAAACAAAAGAGTTGGACTAAATGGCCTTGAAGGTCCCCTACCAGCTCCAGTCCTGTGATATTTTAACGAATTTTCTGGGTCTCAGTTTCCGCATCTGTAAAAACGAAGGAGTTGGACTAAATGGCCTCAGTTTCCCCATCGGTAAAATGAGGGGAGTTGGACCAGCTTGACCTTGAAGGTCCCCTCTAGTTCCAAGTCAATGATCTTGTGATCCTCTACTAATCCCCTCACCCCCTTCTTTATAACGATTAACCTGATTATCTACTGGAACCCATCAAGAGAGGATGATTCTGGAGCCCAGAGCAAAAGCCACAAACTTGCCTTAATATATGTCTCACTTTTTTTTTTTTGGTGAGTGGAGGTCATTGAACCACAGGGCTGGAAAGAACCAACCCATTATGCAGCTTGTGACTTTCCTCTCTAAGCAAGTCACTGCAAAAAACAAACAAACAAAAAAAATCAAATAAACAAGTCACTGGCAGAGATTAGACCAGCATCTGCGTCTCCTGATTCCCCAAACTGAAGGGTTTTTGACTTGGGGGTCTGTAAAATTACCTCCTTTTCAAACCTATCTCATTCCTGCCCTTATCTTATCTGACTTACTAGAGCAGCATTGCTTTCTCAAGCTTCATAAGATCCAGAGGGGACTTCAGAGGGCCAGTTAGCCCAATCTCCTAATTTTACAGCTGAGGGAATTGAATGAGGCCCAGGTAAAGTAACGTGTTAAAGGTCACTTAGGTAGTAAGTAAGAAAGGTGGGATTTGAACCCAGGTCTTCTGATTTCCAGATCCAGTGCTCTTTCCACTGTATTAAGCTACTTGAGAAATGTGTGATGTCCTGGTTTTAATTTCTTTCTCCCCTTGGATTCTAATTTGGGTAAATGGTTTGTGAGTTCCTTGATGACCTGATGAAATTTGGAGATTAATTGCTTTACTTATTTTTAGAGCAGTGAACCCAGTGGGCAGAAAGATGGGCCTACCTGTTCAGTACATCAGTGTCATGTGCCTGGTGTGCCTTCATTAGGGAGAAATTGAGTATTTGAAAATCAGGATAAGAAAACCTTAGAAGACAGAGGACCAGAAGTAGCATCCTTTTACTGTTTTGCAAAGTCATTTTGTTCATTTGTGGATGGCTTTTTAAAAAATCGTTACCAGGATTTATAAGAGGCAGGAATTTGCTTTTCTAGAGGGTATAAAATGAGAACTTGATCTTTGATGTGGGATCTTACTGTTTTAGATTTACTCCTACAGGTGCAGATCACAACCCATCAGAAGTCTTTGATGTACAATTTGTGAATTGGGTGTGTACGTAAATATCATTTTAAAACATGAAAAACTTGAGTACTTATCAGGAAGTTCCATTTCATAAAGGCTTTGATTTTATGAAATGACTCCCAAAACTACAAAACCTTTACTTGTTATCATTGTTTCCTATTATCATTATTGCCTTTGGAGGTGGGGGCAAGAAGGTTTTCTTTTTTTTTTCCCAACCTCTGCAAAAGATTTACTTGGGCAACTTAGAGGTGAATGTAGGTATACCACCAAGGTCATAGAATTAGAGATTTGGAACTGGAGGCTTTTTGCAAATTATACCAAGCTAATAGACTTGTATCTGACTCTGGAGGAGCAGCCTCTGGAGACACTTATCACCTGGAGGTTGACTACCAGTTAATGAATTTTGGGGGCTGCAGCAACTCCAAGAGAGTCGTCTAGTTTGTGAAGGTGTGATCTGTGTCAATGGAACTGATGGAGTCAGAGATCTTTCAAAGTTTAGACAAATTTTTTTTTACAAGGGTCCAGCTTGTCAAATATTTGCTTCAAAATATCAAATAAGCATTTGATGTTATCACTTTTTAAGAATTCAAATAACTTATACATTAATATTTTATTAACTCCCACTGGCATAATTTTATGTGCCTACTTCAGATTGAGATCCTACTCAAAAAACTCAGTTAAAATTTAATGCTTTCTGTGCTTGTAGGTGGGTAAATTTTTCACCACTCCTTCCTTTGCTTAACTAGTAATATATCAGAAGTGGGAAACTTTGGTAGCTTGATAGAGCTATGCCAATATATAGACCTGATTTTAAATTTTTATTAAGTTCCTTTCGTATTCACAATCCGATTTCTTTTAGTCCAGGTCTTATATTTCTAGTCCTTGGCCACAAACTGCTGTTAATTTGTATGACTGTTTTTGCTCCTTATTCCTCCAAAACTCAGATCAAACTCTACCTCCTTCAGAAGGCCTTTCTGGAACCCTTACTTACTGCTCTCCCTCTCCCACACACATACTACCTTGTATACTTACTGCTTTGCATACTTAAATATGAGCCTGCTAGTTTTCCTTTTAGAATTGCTGGGGGGCAAGGACTATTGGATTTTTGTCTTTGTGCCCCCTCTTCCCTCAGCACAATACCTGACATATTGTAGTGCTTAATGATTGCTGGTGGGTTAACTGATTGAAGCATCAATTATTCAATTCAACGAATGTGGTCTAAGTAGCTGCTGTATACAAGTACTGTCCTTAGTGCTGAGGAAGGTCAAAGGATGTTTGTCTAGCTTTTACCTGTGATCTGTTTGAGAGCCATCATTGCTTAGTGGATAGAAGGCTGAGTTCAAGGTGTGCCTCTGACAAATACCAGCTGTGTGACTTAGGGGATCATTATTGAAGCTCTCTGTTTCCCAGGTGAGATGTTGAATTACAGAGTCCTGCAAGCTGAGTTTCCACCGTGATCAAATAAGGCTCAGATACCCTCCTCCCCCCTCTCCCTTTAAAAAAGGATAAGAAATGAAATAATTATAATGAAAATCAAATATAATAAGTGTAGAAGAAAAGTACAAACAAATTACTGTAGCACTGAGAGGAAGGAGCTCCCATCCAGCTAGGGAGATCACGGAAGACTTCATGGAGGAAATGACATTTGAGTTGGACTTAGAAGAATAGAGTGGAGTAGGAGGAAAAGACTGAGAGATGGGGAGAATACACTGAGGGAGAAGAGTAGGTTCAGTAGGAATGAAGAGAGGGGATTGGTGGGGGATTTCAAGAGGAGCACAGTTCAGAACAGTGGTTCTAGGTGTGGCCACTCCGACTGGTGGCCGAAGGGAGGTAGAAATGAAGGTTAGTAGAGGTGAACATCAGATAATTTTATAACTGTTTTTTTCTGTGAGTTACATACTCTGAATTCTCTGCATAAAAATGCCCCTTTTCAATTTTATGCTTGCTATGTTGTACTGTATTGCATTTCCATGTGCTTTGTGATTCTTAATATTTATCTTTTATTATAACTTTTATAATATATTTATTAATTTTATTGATAATGTATTTATTTTATTATAACTTTTAAATAACTTTTATCATAACTTTTATTTCCATCATTGAAGACCTTTGTATTTTTGTTCTCTAGTATAATTTTAAGGACCCAATTATGAGTGATCAAATCAAATTCATTGTGGAGAAGCTCAATAAGGAGCCTTTTAAGAAGAACTACAATTTAATCACATTTGATTCCCTGGAGCCAATGCAACTATTACAAGTTCTCAATGATGTTCTTGCTGAGATTGACCCCAAGGTAAGAAGTGAAATTTGAAACAGAACTCAAGTAGAAATTAATTAAGGCCATGTCTGTATCTGCTACATTAGTATCTCAGACTACAAGTGTAATTGGGCTGCACGGTGTTATAGGAGGGAGCCTGAGCTAGGAATCAGAAGATCTGGATGCTGCTGCTGATCTCACTGTGTCCTTCGGCCAGTAACTTGAATTTTCCAAAGCTCCATTTTGCTCCTTTGTGAAATGAGGGAATTGGACTAAACATCTCTTTACCTCTCTGATCTACTTAGCCCTGGTTAATAGAAACATACAAATGGGGTTGGAAGGGACTTGGGAAGAAGGTTCTCCACCCCTGATCTTGACCAACCCCTTCACTTTGCAGATAAGAAAACCAGCTCAAAGAGGGAAAGTCACTTTTCCCAGAGTCACACAGATGACTGGTAGATTTGAAATCATGTCATCTACTTCCAAATCTAGCATGGTTTTTCACTGTGCCATACTACCAAGGGCCCTTCTACTTTTAAAATTCTGTAATCTATTTGTAATCTATTTGTACCTTATATAGGAATTATTCTCCATTTCCAGGGGTAAGCATACTTGGCCTTGGAATGAAAATGCTTTCACAATAACTGCTATTTTGGTGCAGGCTACCACATGCTTATACACTAATCCCTTTCCTTTGTTGGCTGAACATATTTTAGCTTGACAACCATAATATGACTCCTGGCCCTACTTGTATGTATAATTTGGGGACCTTGAATGTTTCTGAAATAATACCTGCTTTATAAGAAACGTATTGCTTAACCTTCGATAAAAGAACAAATTTCATCAACATATTTTTCCTTTTTAACGTGTCCATTGTTCCTTATTTGTAAAGTATGTGTTCACTTTTATTTACTTACTAGCAAGTTGTTGATATAAGAGAGGAGATGCCAGATCAGACAGCTAAGCGGATGTTGAGCCTTCTTGGTATCCTTAAATATAAACCTCCAGGAAATGCCACTGACATGTAAGGATCTCCTCATTTTTTGCTTCATTAAAATACATATATTAATAAATTGAAAACTTTATGCAATCTGTTAAGGCAGGGTCAGAATTTCACTGTGTTTTAAAATAATGTTGTGCTTCTTATTATGCTTCTATTCTGTTATTCAGAAGCCTTGTGAGTATTTTTAAGTGGGTCAGTTCTTTCCTTTCATCAAACAAAGTCTAGCTAATCAGATTTTCTTTCAGCTGAGATATTTCATCACTTCTGTCCTTCCATAGTTTTTTTTTTAAATAACAATATAAACACCACTTAAGTGAATTAACTGAAATGTTAGTTAAGGTTGACTGAAGCAATTAATACCTTTTTCAAATCTTATCCTAGTTCTCAAATAAAACTGGTACTATGCTGTTAAGTGCTTCAATTTTTAAATAATAGTCAGATTTGCTTCAGAATAATCATCTTTTAGCTCTTCACAAACTTCATTTTTGACAGTAGTCAGACATTAATTGGATTTTGAGCAAATATATCTGTGGCTTCAGTTTCACCGTAACAGTTTTTTGTTCTTAAATCAATGGACTTCTCTTGTTTGTTTAGGAGTACCTTTCGCCAGGGTCTGGTTATTGGAAGTAAACCTGTAATTCACCCAGTTCTACACTGGCTTCTTCAGCGGACTAATGAGCTAAAGAAAAGAGCATACTTAGCTCGTTTCTTAATAAAACTTGAGGTCCCAGCTGAGTTCCTTCAGGATGAAACTGTGGCTGACACCAATAAACAGGTACATCTTAAGTAAACTGTGAGTTTTAAAGCCAATCGTAGTGGGCTTCTAGGCCTATTCTAAAGGATGTTAATTTCTCTACGTGATACCAGATATCCACAAAAAAGTGGAAAGTATTGAAAATATTCAAGTAATACCATATATCTAAGAATTGATATAACACACATCAAACAGCTGAATGATTTTCATCTTATTATTTCAGTCTTATGTCAACAGAGACATTAGCAAAGTATTTTCCCTTATAAAATTTCTGGGTTGAAAGGTTTATGAGAATTGTATTTTATGTTATACTAAATAACAGAACTATTCAGAAACCTGAGATAGAGTACAATGAAATTACACTATCATGTTCCCATATAACAGTTTCCTGTATATAATTACAAGCCAGAGTGCCTCAAAACCTCTTTTAAGAATGAGTTGATTGAGCAATGGATAGAACATTGTGGTAGACAGTTCTATGGGAGAAATGAAAAGAATTAAAAGACTCATTGTTTCATATTTAAAGAATTTAAACTCTTAATAGGGAGACAAATGAAATATTTTTGACTCTACCCTCCCTCACTTCCTGTACCCAATCAGTTAAAAAGCCATATTAACTACCTTTGAAATATTTCTAGCATTCATCTCCTCCTTTTTACTGCCATTGCTTTAGTTCAAGTCCTTATCACTTCTAATTTGGAATGTTGTAGTATCCTGCTAACTGGTCCTCCTGACCCTGGTTTCTTCCCCATTCATCCTTCAGGTAACTGCCAAAGTAATGTTTCTGAAGCATTGGTCTGATCACATTGCCCTGCTGCTCAAAAATCCTCAGTGGCTCCATGTTGCCTACTTAAGTAAAGCACATACTCTTGGGTCTAACATTCAAGGCCTTCCACAACCTGGGTTTTTCCCACAGTCTCCCTTATTTCACTTTCTTTCATGTACTTCCTTTCATGTTCTCTATGCTCTAATTAAGCTTTTTACAATTTTCTGCTTTTATCGTGCCCTCTGTAACCTCTATGTCTTTGGAAATGGTCTGTTCTCCTCTCGCTGTCTTTTGACATCAGGACATCATGGTAAAGTGGAAAGGGTGTTAGGTCTGGCATCAGGAGAGATCCAAGTCTGTATTCCAACATTGAAGTTGCTAGCTGTGTGACTGTGGTTAAGTCACCTAATCTCTGAGCCTTGATTTTTTTCATGTGTAAAAAGGGGGTACTGATACTCAGAAGGTAGTTATGAGGAGCCAAAGAGATGCTTTATTAAAGCACTTTGTAAACCTGAAAGCACTATGCAAATATCAGCATTCTTCCCTCCTTCTGTGACTTCGTTCAGGTGTTCCTTTCTGCTGGAGAACATTTGATGGAAGGTCAACAATAGAAACTCTGGGCCTCAGTTTCCTTATCTGCCAAATGAAGGGGTGGACTAGAGTACCTGTAAAATGAAGGGGCTAGACTAGATGATTAGATGCTCTGGTTAGTTTTGCTGAATTGATTTTATCCCTCTTATTCTTTGTTAGAGTAGATAGCTCACTGGTTGTCCACTAGGGGAAAGAAGAAGGGTATATGTGGAAAAGATATAACAACAACAGGTAGCAACTGTTTGAGATAAATAATATTAAAGGTATTCAAGTTCATGATTTGCTAAGGTTGGTAAGAAAAGCAAACAGTAAGAAAAGGGATTTTTTTTTTCAGTCTATTGGGGAAAAAAGAAGGATCAAAGATGGGATAGGCCTGATGAGATGATGATAATGAACACACAGAGAGAAGATAGAACTTCTTAATTCCAATTTTGCTTTTCTTTCCTTTGCCATGGAGAATGATGGCAGCAGATCCAACCAAAATGACAAATTCAGAATTTGAAACTCAGAAAGATAGTATGTCCTTAATGAATTGAGATCTTTAAGCCCAGATGACAGTATATCAGGACATTGAAGGAAATGCAGATTGTGATTATTGAACCGTTGTTAGTGATCTTTGAAAAATCGTGGAGGAGATCTGTAACGCCAGAGTTTGTTCTGATTTTCAAAAAAGTGAAGAATGGAGCCTACAAACGATTTGTCACTTGAGTTTTATTTTAATTCCTGGCAAAATTCTAGAGTATGTTATTGAAGGGATGGTTAATGCCATTAGAAAAGGAAGCTGTGATCACAAAGAGTCAATATGACTCTGTCAGAGATGGGATATGCCAGACTAATCTTTTCCCCAAGGTGGAATATTGGGCCAAATCTAGTAAGATAAAATTTAATAGGCATAAATAGAAAATCTTATACTTGGGTTCAAAGAAATCAACTTCAAACGCACAAGATGGTGAAGTTTGTTTGAAAGTTTTTAGTAACTAAACCCAATGAGTTAGCAGTGTGATATGGCAGCTAAAAAAGCTGATGTGATCTTGGGCTGCATTAGGAGAGGCATGATGATGTCCAGGACTGGAGGTGATAGTCCTGCTTTGAACTCTGTAGTCAGACCACATCTGGATACGACAAACATTTATTAAGTACCCACTATGTCCCAGGCATTGTGCTAAGTGTTGGGGGATACAAATAAAAAAAGCAGTCTGTGGGAGGCATGTTTGCTCTGCTTTCTAGCCCTCTGGTCAGAGGGGCAGAAGCAACCAAGGCTGCTGATGGGGTGTGAGTACCAGGGCTGAAGTACTCTCCATGATGGTGAGTTTATCCTGGGGACGTTGATGATGGTGGTAGAGTCGAAGCCAAGCCAAGTAGCTCGAGGCCAATGACACGGTGATTGTGTTCAGTCCTGATATTGTATTTTAGGAAGGACATTGCCCTCCAGAAGTGGGCAGCCTATATGCTGAAGGACACTGAGGTCATGCCATATGAGGATTAGTTAATGTCTGGACTGGACAAAAGAAGACTTAGGAGAAACATGGCAGTTGTCTCCAAGGAATTAGAGGGACTGCACTTGTTCTGCCTGATCCTAGAGGTTCGATTTGGGAATAGTGAGTGAATTTTGCAAAGAAGCGGATTTAAATTTGATAAAAGAGAAAACTTCCTTAAAGCTATATCAAAATATAATGGGTTGCTGTAGACCTAGAGGATTGGTGGTTTCCTGTCACTTCAAGTCTTTATGTCAGAACAGAGTGGCCCTTTGTCAGCAGTGTGGTAAAGGGGATACTGTTCAAGTGTAGGTTGGTCTAGAATGCCCCTGAGAACCCTTCTGACTCTGCAATTGTGATTCCTCCAAGAGTCCAAGTTCAGTCAACAAGCCTTGTTGTCATTCAGTCGATTTAATCAAGTCCAACGCTTCATGACCCTGTGGACCATACTGTCTGTGGGCTTTTCTTGGCAAAGATACTGGAATGGTTTGCCATTTCCTTCTTCAGTGGGTTAAGGCAAAACAGAGGCTAAGTAACTTGCCCAGGGTCACACAGCTAGTAAATGTTCAAGGCCAAATTTGAACTCCAGACCCAGAGTTCTATCCTCTGAGCCACCTAACTGCCTCCTCAACAATCATTTATTAAGCTCTTATTTAGATGCCAGACACTAGGAGGTGCTGGGGATACAAATGTAAGCAAAGAGACAACCCTTGCCCTCAAGGAGCTTTCATTCTAACGGAGGAAAATAACATATCAAAGGAACTGAATGTTGGTGGGCAGTGAAAAGGGGTGGGGAGGGTATGTACCCACAAGGGGATATGGTGGAGAAAGTCCAGAGTCAGTAGTGGAGCACAGAGAAGATTGAAGACATGTCTGTCCTGGGCACTTTCCTTAAAATGGAAATTCTAGGAGGAATCAGCCAGTCAGAAGACGGGATTGAAACGGTAGAGTGTGCTTACAGGGTGAGGAGAATGCCTTAGCAAAGTGGACTTCCTGTTGTGAGATGGTGGAGAAAGGCTGGACAGTCAGGAGAAGAGCCTGGGGAGGAATGAAGGCTCTCTGAGCCTTTTGTCGTTGCGGTTCCTCAAAAGGATCCTTCTTGCCTTCGGTCTCTTCATTCACTCTATAAAACCTCTCTCTTTTGCAGTCAGTTACTTAAATTACTATCGTGTCAGCCAATTCCAGGCACTTTTTGTCACACCTTGGGTAACATTGGACATTTTCAAATGGTTTTATTGATGGGACTTTTGATCCATTCAAGATAACGTTTGTGATTCTGACCATTATTGATTTGGCCACTTGGAGCAAACTGAATAAAACATAATGAAAAAAAATTTTAAATGAAAACTTGTGTTATCATTGTCTGTTTAAATAACTCTGTCATATTAGAAGCCTACAGTTTTGTTTGTTGAATGTATTCATGAATAATGTAAGAAATTAATTCTTCTGGAGGAAATTTATTAGTTTTACTATATATACTCAGTTAATTAACCAAACAATTATAGATTATAAAGATTTTCTTCTTATGAAGCAGATCAGAGATGTTTAAAGTTGAAAGTCAATTATTTATTTTAATTCTTTGAATTGGGATAGCATACTGAATTGAACATTTATACTCACAGTTTTTTTTAACTTTATTTCTTCAAGTACAATATGAGTTATATGCGTACTTTCTTCAGTATGATATGTTTTATATTATGTATGGTATGCTCCCAAGTCACCTTTTGTTTTTAAGGGGACTATACTATGTCTTATGCACTCGATGAATCATTTAGTAACAGCCGTAATTAAGAAAATATGTTGATTATCTTCTTCAGTAAGAAGTACTAGATATTTAATGTGTGAATTATTTAGAATGTTATGTGGAAAGAAAAAGGCTTAATTTCCTGTCATCTTCTTCTGGGGGAAAAAAACCCCCTGCTTTCTTCCCTAAATTCTTCCTTGATTTAAAGCTCCATTTTAAGGGCCTTGTAAGTTAGCAACCATGTTTTCAGAATGCTCTACATAGAGAGTGATTTATTAAGAATATATAAATGCTCAGTGGCACGGTGGATAGAGCACTGGCCCTGGAGTCAGGACGACCTGAGTTCAAATCCAGCCTCAGACCAAACACTTGACACTTACTAGCTGTGTGACCCTGAACAAGTCACTTAACCCCATTGCCTAGCCAAAAAAGAAAAAAAGAAAATATATAAGTTATTATTAAATAATCTAATTAAGAAAGACCAATTTGATACAGGGATACATGTATGGATTTCTTCTTCTTATGTTTCTAGTATGAAGAACTGATGGAAGGTTTCAAAACCTTACATAAAGAATGTGAACAGCTCAAAACATCTGGATTTTCTATTGCAGAAATACGAAGGGTAAACACCAGGGGAAGTTGTAACGGGTTTAGGGGTGTTTAGATAGCTTGAGATCCCTTTTCCCTTCTCACTGAGGGGGCTTTTCTGTCTCATTCGGTTTAAGCTGTAGTCTAAGTTAGCAACGATGGTCGGCACGTTTTTCCCATAGAATGGATCTTCATTGAAGAAGACATTAATAAAGTCATCACAATCATGTTAATTTTTGTGTGAATTTTTTTTTTAATGTTTATTGTTAGTAAGCTACTGGTACTTTTTTTTTTTTTTGAGACGCTTTAGAGAGTTGGTCAGAAGGGAGGGTGGGTTATTTATTAGGGACATTATTTTGAAGAAGGGGATCGATTTATTAGCAAAACTGGATAAAATTCTCTGTCTTGAGAAGGCCACTGTCTTGAAACAATTTTCATGGAAAATTGGCAGATTATAGGTCATTGTGATTCTACTTCGGGTTAGTATTTAACCAGTGCAAAATAGATGTAATTGCTGCAGTTCTTGAGTGATTAGGACACGTGTACCTCCCCTAGAAAGGTTTTTTGTAAAAAATCTCATTCTTATATTTGGAATCAACACAGAAAATGTGTTGTTGGCAACCTTACCTTGTTTCATTCTAACCTGTTTTGGTTGCTTTTCTTGATTGAATGTCATGCTGCCAACTAAATTTTCCTACATAAACAGCCATAGGGAGAGAATAGAAAAGTGCACATTCTAAAAGAAACTCTATTTTCCTTAGTGTTGTAGCTATGAATTAGGAATATGGCAGTAGTGTTTCATGCATGTCAGACTTAACAGGCCATTGTCATTTTTAAGTATCTCCTTAATTGCTTTTTAGGACATCAGTGCAATGGAGGAAGAAAAAGATCAGCTCATTAAAAGAGTAGACCGTTTGAAGAAAAGGGTAAGGAAAAAGTTAACAATGGAAGGTATAAGTGTCACAGTCCAAGGACTTGAAAAGATTTAGGAATGCAAACAAGGATTAAGATGAACGTAATGTTCATACAAGGATGAAATCAAGAAACTAATTGATGGAGAGGAAATCTCTGCAGGCAGAAGGCCAGAGGTTTTAAAGGTCCCTGAGTCCAGAACCTTGCTGTCATATGGAAACTCTAACGTTTACCAAAAGAGAATGCTCAGTGGATTTCTGAGTCACGTGATCATACCACTTTTGTTCTGAACCCTGACAGTGATATGGACTATGGATTGCTTTTTTTCTAGGTGGAGACAGTGCAGAATCATCAACGGATGTTTAAAATAGCACGACAACTTCGAGTTGAAAAAGAAAGGGAAGAGTTTTTAGCACAACAGAAACAGGAACAAAAGAACCAGGTATTTACAAGAAAGTCCCTATAATAACAATAACAAATAGTTATTCCTGATAATAATCCACTTGAAAGGAAAAGTGAGATTTCAGAATTTATTATAAAAGTTTCCTCAGATCTATGTCAACATTTTGGCTTCTAGTGTTACGATGAAATAAAAATATTATACTAAAAAGATCATTTTAGAGTGGGAGGTAGGCGTTGCTCTTATTTGTAATGTTGATTCAGGTGGTCCTGATGCCCTGCCCTACTTCAGGTGTCACCACAGTCAAACATCATTAATGCTGAATCAGGTTAACCGAGGCTCAAACCCCAGCAACTCTCTCACCTGCTTGCCTCTGGCATCATCCTCAGAGTCATCATTGGCTCAGTCTGAAATCCTCACTATCAGATAAGGTCTCTGAATCCTTGAGGGTTTTCTTGGATCATATAGACTGAACTCAAGTGATTACTATCAAAATTCACAAAAAGATACAAAGAGATCTTGGTAAAAAATGAATTTAAATGTTTATGTTCAACTATAAAGTAAGGGCTTTAACTTATTGGGCCCTATCTTGAAATCTGAGTTATTACAAGTGAAACGTATTTGATTTCAAGCCAGTTCTTTCCCTGCTAATTTGGCAGTTCGTATATTTGTTTTTAGATTCGGCCTAACATTACAAGTAATTTACTTCAGTTGAGCAACTTCTTGGTCCAGGCTTCAGAATGATAATTTAATATTTGTCTAGATGTTTCTTCTTCTAAGCTATTAACTTAATGAATACTCGGATTTTTTGCATTTTAAAAAAATGTAAATTGCCCCAAGGTAAACGTACAAGCTTCTTTTATTAACGAGTATTTATCGACAGCAGGACTGTAGTCTCACTCACTCTGGACCTGACACTTCTCTTAACACACGTACTTGAGTTATCATAGCTTTTGTGGCTAGCATCAGCCTATTGGCTCATTTTGAACTTCCAGTCCAGTAAGAACCCCACCAAACTATAAAAAATAAAATGAAATCCATGAAAACAAGACTCAGAAAATAAAAGGTAAAAAGGCTGTAAAAGCTTCTTTAAAGGTAGGGCAAGAGCCCGTGATATTTGACTTAAATAAAATCATTTCTCTGGTCCTTATTAGTGGTCATGTGAGGTTTGTATTTTTCATTGCACGAGCTTATAAATGGAATGTTCCAGTGGAATATCTAAGTAATGCATCTGACTGTATTTTGAAGCTTTTCCATGCAGTGCAGAGACTGCAAAGAGTGCAGAACCAGCTGAAAAGTATGCAGCATGCGGCAGCAGATGCAAAGCCAGAAAGTAAGTGAAGGTTCCCTGGTGAAAGGTGTCGTGACGTGTTGGGGATTCTCAGGAAAAAAGAAAAGACGTTTCAGTTGTGTTTTGTTGGGGAGACCAGTGATTTATTCGTGGGCACTGATTAATGAGCTTTGGTTGAGGAATATTTGTCTAATTTAGAATGCTACCTATAGCTTCCCAACTAGCTATCAGGACATTAATGAAGACATTTTTGGTGTGAAACTTTGTCCTGTGTTCCCTTATTACCATTTGCTAGGTTTTAAATCTAGAGGGTAGAAGGAATAGAGACCTTAACTATGGTATATTAATGTAAGTCAGGATGAATGGTGTAGCTGGACAAGTAAATGGATGTAAGGCATTGGGAGAGTACTGGACCCCCCCTTAATAGGCTTCAGCAAGTTCACAACTTGATCACCAACTCAGTACCAGTGTTTTAGGTCTAGAGTAAGGCATAACACGTGATGTGGGGCCATTAAAACCGAATATTATCCATAACTCAGTGATTTGGATCCACAGTGTTAATGAGACCAGAGTGCTTGCTCCAATCTCTCCTTCTGACTTCTGCACTGAGACAATTTCTGTTCCATCATAGTTAGATGACATCCACTGGCATCTTTCAAGTATAATGTTGATTCAAAGGGGAGACCTGGGAAGTTAGTGTGGAGCAGGATAAACCAGTGGAAGGGTGTCAGAAAGCACATAGCTTCTGAAATGGGGGATCAGTAGTGTCATCCTCGAATAGGAAAGGTAGCTCTTAAATGACTACTGTACTCTACCCTACTGTACTTCCACCATAAGATAATACTCAGATTCACTACTCATGAAACTGTATTTGGGAAAGACTGTAGATGCATATGGTCCCTGTCTTGCATTCAACCACTCTGAATTCATAAACAGTGTCAATGTAGGCAAGGAAGATGATGGTGATGATAATTATAACAATGATAACGATAACTAATATTTATATAGCACTTACTTTGTTCTAGCCACTGTGCTAAGCACTTTCTAATTATTTTACTTGATCCTCACAATAACCCTGGGAGGTAGGTGCTGTTATTATCATCACCTTTTTACAGATGAGGAAACTGAGGCAAATGGTTGTGACTTGCCTAGGGTCACATCTCTAGTAAGTCTGAGGTCAGATTTGAACTTGGGTCTTCCTGACTCCAGGTCTGGTGCTTTATCTACTACGTCATCTGAAGACTACTTTGTATTGAGTTGCTCGTGTCTCCTTATTCTCTCTCATTACTATCTGTAATCTTTAGTAAGATATTTAACTTTGCACACAGAAAAAAAAAATCTCTTTAAAATTAACTTTTTTCCTAAATGCTTAAATGATAGCATTTTATTGGTCTTTCTGGCATACACTATTTGATAGAGATTATTTTACCTCAAGGCTATGAATATCAGAGAAGTATCTTCAAAACAAATCTGTTGTTAGGACCTTTCTTCTTATTGAATCAGTATATAATTTACTTTCCTAGGACTGACCATTGCTAAGAAAATATTAAAACCAGTAGTTACTAGTGACTTTTTAGAAATAACAAAAATGGGACAAAGGACCCAGAGGTTTGGGATAGTAAAGAAAAAGTTAGTTGATCAGTTAAGTACAGTATGTTTGCACTATCCTATCCTGTGATTCTGTAATATCTGTGATTCTTCATTTCATTTATCTAAATATTTCTTGGTATAAATGTTCTCGTAGTGGAATAGTGTTAGCTATGACAGGGCTAAAATTCTGAATTATGGCAGAATATATTTGCAGATAGATTATAGAAATATAGTATGGGAACTTATGACATATGCCTTTCAGATATCCTTTCTGAAGAATTTTATTTTGCTTTGAATTTCCCTTATTGCAGAAATATAAAGTGTATAGGCCAGAAGGAAGAAAGAAGTACTTAATCTTTTAGTCTTTAGTATAATGGACAGATACAGGTATTATTTTTTCCATTGACTTCTGATGGTATTAAAATTTTGATCTAAGTAATATAACTAGCTATGTATAGAGAAGCTCATCACCAATAGAGTTAGGTTAATTCTGAGGTCACTTGGTGATGCTTTTTTGGGGGGAGGGGGTGGCCATATCAACCTCGAAAAGAAAGAAACAAAATGGCTTGTTGCTCTTCTGTAGTGCCAGTGGCAGAGTGGCTTGAAAGGGGCAGAGAGTGCAAAGAACCACAGTTTTAGACCATAAACGGCCTGCAGTTTGACTGTTGGTACCCTAAATGTGAGATCCTTGTCCAGTGATCGTGAAGGAGACATATCTTGACGCTCTTGTTAGAAACCAAACCATAATGAAGGAAGTTGCAACTAAATGGAAGGATAGTTTGCAAAAACTTCTTGGAGAGGCACAGAGAAGAGTTGGCAAGAGAACTTTATTATACACCCAAAGTCAACAAGAAACATTTCATAAATTATTCTAGTTATCAAGTATTGCAGTAGTAATGATACATATTGCAAAGAAACCACCATGAAAATAATTATAGCTTACGCACCAACTTTGGTTGTGTTGAAGTTAAAGAAGAGGTAGAGAAATTCTACAAAGAACTTGATGAGCTCTTCCAAATTAAATCAGCATATATTTTCTTAGTGATTTTAATGCAAAGGTAGGAAAAGATGAGGATAGTGAGAAATATTTGGAAAAGAAACCATGGTTCAGGAAGAAGAAATAAGAAAGGCCAGAGACTTGGAGATTACATTGAAACCTCATACATCAATATCATGAACATTGTCAGAAAAGGATTGGTAGGTGCAGGACATCATAAAACCCAAATAATACCACGAAGTATGACATAGAATGCATAGTTATAGATAGGAAAAGGTTTGTGGTTGATATGATAGTTATCTCTGAATCAGCCACCTGTCAAGTCAGATTGTCAACTTAGAAGACTAAGTTCAGAATTATTAAAAAACAAGAAAAAAATAATCATGACAAGGTATGGCATAAAATTGGAACAACCCTCAAGTTTTTAAACAAGTAATTGAAAATCATAAATGAGAAATGGACAACAGAAATGACATCGACACTGATTATATAATTTTATGCAGAAGTTTTTAACTAGTAGAAGTTTTTTGCCACAACAGGGAGGCCAAAAGGAGCCTAGAAAATGCCTTAGTGAATATCCTACTTACTTGCCAGAAAGAGATTACTGCCAAATGCAAGACTGTTATTAGTCAACAAACATTTAGAATGTAAACACATACTAAAATATAAACTTGTTTTTGAAATCAAACTAAGAAGGATGTTGGGCAATTTATGATCGGTATTGCCCAAAGTAGAGAGAAGCAGTGAAAGGTAAAACTTGTCAAGATATCCAATTTAAGCAAAGTCATCCCAATGGTGTGGAAGGAGGAAAATGGAAGGAGGAAAACAAGCAGAAGAAAAATGGGAAAAGATTTGTAAAAATCATTATACAAAACTTTTCTCTATCAATGTTGGTGGTTGGACACTAATATTACTGTACAAGGTATGTTTATACAGTGAGACAAGAGAACAAAGATGAGAAAAGCAGCCATATTTAACCAACTGTATTTAGAAGAGATGCATGTGAAAGCAGCACAATTGTGAGGGAATTGAAAGATCAATATATGTGGCAGCTGAAGGAAGGGAAGTTATCAAAAGTTTGGGTGAAAAAATCTGATCTAATACTGAAAAAAGAGTACTGAGAGAGTATCAGTAACGTTTGACCCATATGCTCACACTCTCATCTATACAAAAAGCTTTATGAGAGTAATACACAAATCGAGGGTATCTTTGATGAAGGTATAAATAGGGAACAAGCAGGTTTTTGTAAATGTTATTCAATGATGGATCACGTTTTTACCATTTTTCAGTTAACTGAGAATATAAGATCCCATAATAAAAAGCATAATTTGGTAGAATAAGATGCTGCCCTGTCAGCTGTTTTTCAACAAAGTATCTTGAATACAACAAAATCATTCGAGATTCCTTGAAAGATATGAAAAATAGAAATAACCCTGTTCAATAGCCTTCTGATCATAAACATACAAAGCCAAAAACAGAGGTTTGTGCTCACCGAAGATGTTCACTATAATGAAGCAGATCTGACACGTACATTCTAGTTTGGAAGAGGGATTCCATGTGGATGGTGAGGTCCTCCAGATGCTCGTGATTGCAGATGACGTCAAGCCCCAGAACATTGCAAAACTTCCTGGAAGAGACCTGTAATCACTCACGGGAGTTTGGCCTGATGAACCTTACAGGAAAGAACAAGAGGTTAAAGAGTGAGTTTTGCCCAGATTATTAACATGAATTTGAAGGGACAACTTACAGTGCTTGTCCATCAATGTGTGTCTGGGACATAGTACAGATCTAGACAGTGAGTTGAGCCCAGAGTTGTACAGGAAGAGAGAAAGCTGGGTTACCTTCAAGAAGTTGGAAAGCTCTTCTAATAGTCCCAAGCTTCCCGTAAAAGTCAAGGCCCATTTCTTTTTTTGGAACAGCAACATGGCAGTGAGACTTGTTATACGACAGTTTTTAAAGAATTAAAAATAAGTATCCCACAGAAAGTAATGAAGAAGTGAGAGTTGAATAAGAGCACACTACAGCAAGTAACGAGTGCGAAATTCCAGAGAAGAACGGGAGTATAAGATGTCTTCAAGGAATTGTATGACAAGCAAAGATGGGCTGATCACATGGGGAAGGCAGGGGATGACAGGTGGACAGCCAGAGTGCCTTTACAATGTTAGGAGAAAGAAAGGAAGGCTTCTAACATGTTAAATGTGGGACCCACACAGTGAACTTCTGGGAGGGCCCAGACAGGAGTCTTAGGCCTAGATGGTTGTGATCTGCATTGTAGGGAAGGAGTTTTCAAATTGATGAGATCACAGATTCATTTGAGCATTTGATTTTGATCATTTGAGAATGTGATTTTTTAAATGGACTTCTTTTTTTGGCTTTTTTGATGAGGCGATCAGGGTTAAGTGACTTGCCCAGGGTCACACAGCTAGTAAGCCTCGAGTGTGTGAGGCTGGATTTGAACACTGGTCCACCTGACTCAAGGCCAGAGCTGTAACCACTGTGCCCCTTAGCTGCCCCTAAATGCACTCTTTTTGTCACACTCTGTTGCTTGCATTGATACATGGTAATAGCTGCTAGGCTAAGATACAAGTTGGTCAGTTGGTGGTACTTTGACAGTTTGATGAGTCTGGGATTTGACTGATGTGGGTACTCCCTACTCTGTTACAGATTTGAGTCCTTCCACCTCATCTCATCTGGTGCATTTCTTGCCAATGTCTTTCCATAAATCTTTTTAGAGGATTCATCCAGCACGCTGCTTTTGTTTTTTAATATCTCAAATGCTCCATTGTATCATTCAGCCTGTCAATCTGACTTTGGCTTGCCTAACGCACAGGTCCAACCGTATCACCTCCAAGCCCCCAGTCTCCTTTGGCTTCTTATTACCCATAGGATCAAATATTAATTCCTCTGGTTGGCTTAACACAGCTCTTAGCACATAGTAGGCATTTCATAAACTCTTGATTTGACTTGTCAAGCGTTTAAAGCTCACCACAACTTGGCCGCAACCCACCTTCCCAGCCTTCTTGTACGTTACTCCCCTCAGTGTATTCTGTGGTTGCTGCCTGTTCCCCAGGCCTGGAATGCTCGCACTTTTACCCTCTGCTTCTTAGAATTCCTGGATTCCTTCGAGTTGCAAGTCAAATGTTACCTTTTGTAGTAGGCCTTCCCCGGCTCCCCAGGTACTAGTGCCCAAGCCTCTAAAGTTACTTTGTATTTACTCTGTCTCTCTTGTACGTCCCTGTTGTCTCCTTCATTCGGACGTAAGCTTCTTGAGGTCAGCAACTCTGCTTTGCTGAGTTGTCTGCTGTTGTTATTAGGTCTGTAGATGGTTGGCATAGGGGGGAAAATGCCATTCCCTCATCCCTGCTTCCCTTTGGAAGAGGAGGAGTGCTGTTCCCTCATGCTCTTCTGCCTGGGGAGAAGAGAAAACCATTTCATTATGTGCCAATCTCTTGTCTTCGGGGTGAGGGAGGAAAACGTCATTCCCTCATGCCAAGTCTCTGGCTTGGTCTTCCTCTCTCTGGAAGAGGGGAAAGGCCGTTCTATCCAGCACCAGGGCCTGCCGGAAGTGAGATCTTAGCCTTAAGATCTTAGTGTTGTTCAGGCTCCTAGTCTCCTTGGTGAACTGCTATGGCAGACTGCTTGTGTGGAGGGTCTTTACTTCAGTTTTCACTCTTCTCACTTCGCAGCATCTATTTAGCTACACCCAACTTGCTCTTCTCTCATTAACCTCTTGTCTTTTTTTCACTAATTTATCTTTTACTCTTTATCTTACTTAAGAGCTGCCTTTTTCTGAGTCCTTCTATGTCTTTTCTTCTTCAAGTCTTTCTAATGAAGACCTTTCTCAGTTATACTCCTTCTCCTTCAACTTCTCAAGTCCTCTCAAATTTCCCCTTCCCAAATTCAATCTTCATAATTCCAAAGCCTTCCAAATCATCTTCATAATTCTTTCTCCTTCCACACAACCTTCTTCTGTGTGTAGTGTATGTCTGTTAACTTTTAAAAGAAGGAAAACCTAGTAATGAAATAACCTAGATCAAAAAGATTTGATAGGAATGCTGCTTAGTTATTTTGTGACTTTCTATCTTCAGTTCTCCCTCAGTTCTTCCCCCAACCAAAAAAGAAAAAAATCTGAGAACCTTAATGGAAAACACGAGGTTTGCCGTTAATATCTTTACATGGTTCGGAAAACATAACTAAAAATAATTTCAAGGCATTGAGCCAATTTTATTGTGTAATTTACGTATGTAGATTACCTAAAACTGGAAAGTCAGTATTTTTTAAAAGCCAAATCAGAATTTGTAAGTGTGTAATGGAAAGATTTGAAATAAGCTTCCAACAAGTATGCCCAAAGGGCTATAAAACTACTTACCCTTTGGCCCAGCAATACCACTACTAAATCTGTATCCCAAAGAGATCAAAGAAAAGGGAAAAGGACTTATATGTATACAAATATTTACAGCAGCTCTTTTTGTGTAGCAAAGGATTAGAAACTGAGGGGATGCCCATGATTTGAGGAATGGCTGAACAAGTTGTGGCATATGATTGTGATGGAATTCTGCTACTCAGTAATAAATGATGAGCAGGATAGTTTCAGGAAAAAAACCTGGGAAGATTTATTATATGAACCGATGCAAAGTGAAGTGAGCAGGACCAGCAGAACATTGTACACAGTAACAACAATATTGTAACAGTGATCAGCTGTGAAAGACTCAGCTACTCTGATCAATGACCCAAGGCAATTCCAAAGGACTCGCGAAGAAAAAAATACTATCCAACTCCAAAGAGAGAACTGATGAACTCTGAGGGCAGATTGAAGCACACTTTTTTCATTTTTCTTTGTTTTTTGCTTTTTATTTATTTTTGCAGCATAGCTAATATATTTTGCATAAACAAAGAAATAAGCTTCCATCTTAGCTCTTTAGTGTAAGAGTTTAAAATGCAACTAATTAAAAAAAAACATTTTTGTGTGTATGTGTACATATACATTGGGCCACAATAAAAAATTTAAACTATAGTAATAAATCACTACTAATACCCCTGACATTTACGTAGAATTTTAAGATTAAGCACTTTACCTATATTATCTCATTCAATCTCACTTTATAGAATTTAAGTAACAACCCAATTATGACTAAGATTTCAGAAGATAAAATATACTCATACATTAAAAACCTAGAACAAATTATGAATGTAACTAGTTTCAGGTTTTAACTTGTTCTATGTTTTGCAATGTCATATTACTGGTTTGAAATTAAGAAATTCCATCACAGACTGTTACTACCATTTTTGAAATAGTGATGATTTAGTAGTTAAGCACAAGCCTGACCATTTTGCTCCCTGTTTGAGAAGAAGCTCCAGTGGCTCCTAGTTCCCCCTAGAAAAACACAAAACTGTTCTCTTTCATATTTAAAGCACTTTGCTGTTGGGCTGCCTTTGCAGGCTTTCAAGACAGTCTTGTCCCGCACGCACTTTCTTGTTGTTCCCTGTTTATGCCCTCTCTCCAAACTTGTGCCTTTGCCCATGACCTAGAATGCCCTCTGTTATCCTCTGACTTTTAGAATCCCCGACTTCCTTCCAGGCCCAGCTCACACATCATCTCTTGCACAGCACCTATCCTGGATCTCCCTCCTTTTCCCCCCTCCCTGACTGTAAGGATTATGTTGTTTTTCTTCTACATGTCCATGTTGTTTCCCACCACTAGAATGTAAGTTTCTGAGGGCAGGAACCATTTTAGATTTCTTTTTGATCCCTAGTACCTAGCATACTTTTGTAGCATGTAGTAACAGGTCTTTAATAAATGCTTGGTGAATGTATGAATGAATAAAAATGTAGCTTACTTGTATCTTTTTGCATCATTTAGAACGTAAACTAAGACTATATGACTTGTCTTTGTGGGGCTGACTTTGTAACTCTAAAAAGAGAGCCTAAAACTTGAATAAACATGTAAAACAGGAATAGAAGTATTCTTTAACCAGAGGTCAGACTGTTATCCAAGAATTCCATTTGTTTATTTGTATCTACCCTGGAACCACCAGAAAGACAGTTTTCTCCTTTTCTGACTTAGAATTTTTTTTTGAATAGTGGAGCCAAAAAGAATGAACCAGATAGAGAGTGTATGTTATTTTAAGTTTGTAGTTCTTTCCAGAAAACTTTCTTCTTCAGTTCTAATTATCATCATCATAATGATCATCGAAAGCACTTCTATAGCTAACTTTGTATTGTACTTGGTTATACAGTGTACTGAATGATTTAAACGTAATCAGGGTCCTCTAGGGCTTCCTGTCTGAGATGGAGGACCTGAAGTACAGCCTTGTGCCCTCTGCATTTTCAGCTGAATTACCCATTAATTTAATTTAATGTTTTTAAGGTTTAATGAAGAGACTTGAAGAGGAGATAAAGTTTAATTCATATATGGTATCTGAAAAATTTCCCAAAGAATTGGATAATAAGAAAAAAGAAATGCGTTTCTTACAGAAAGTAGTTTCAGAGCCAGCTATGGGACATTCTGATCTCCTTGAACTTGAAGCCAAGGTATTACGGAGCAATCATTTACTTTTATTCCCTATCCCGTCACATCCCCTCCAAAATCATATCCCATCCCCATTTATTTTAGCAGTTTGTTTTATAAAGTATCCCATTCTCAACTCTTGAAATTAGGATCTATAAATTTTAGCAAGAATGACAACTTCCTTTATAAGTAATTGTGAAATGTGGAGCAGTTACTTAATTTGTGCCTTTGGATTGTAAAATGATTGTGAAAATAAGGAAGTAATTTATTTTTACATGAGAAGAGATCTTAATTTATGCATATGTATTGTATCAGATTTTATATTTTAATACAGTCACACAGTGCAAAAATAATCTGTATATTCAGTCATCTTTCATTTACATTTTCATTTCAAATAGCAACATCATAGTTAACTTCTCCTTCAAAGCTAATGTATCTGATTAGTCTTTTATGCTAGATACTGCATTATTAAAATTCCAAACTGTAATTTTCAAGGAAATCCTTGATCATAGTAGGATTTGGGGTTCTTAAGTAATAAACATTAATCAGACACATTTTTTAAATGATCACTTGTATTGAAAGGCAATTTTAACTTAATGATTTGCTGTTCCAATACTTCATGACTAAATACCTTATAAAAAGAAACAATCATAGAAAAACAAGGCATATTTATGAGCCACTGAAGATAATGAATATTTCTGTCCCATTCATCCTTTTAAGTAACCTCAATTGATGAACCATCTAAGACAGATTTGAAGGACCTTGATTTATTCTTGCATTAGGTTAGATTGAGTGAAAACCATGCCATTATAATATGTTATTACTTGTAAAAGCTTTTAATATCTGGACTCTGGATTTAATCAGCTTTAGTTTTCAAAGTTTGTGCAATTTTAGATTTTTAAAAAATAGATGTTTGAATAAAATATATGTATATATGTATACACCAGTTTTTTCACCCAGGATCTATAAAATCATCTTTTTATGAAATACAATAGTTATAGAAATTTCATGGAAATGCACTGAATTACAAATTCAGTGTGATACAGTGTAGAACAATACAATACAATAAGTAATTGAAATTATGTTTGAATTAACCTACTCTTTTACCAAATGCCCCTGGGGTACTTGAAGAGTGTATAGCACACTACTTTTTCCATTTAGGAAGGAGTTCCTCCTATTAAATCATTAACAGTATTGCTTCTTGTGTATGTGGATACTGCTGAGAGGTATAGAGTCAAAGAATGGTTTGGTCTGATCATATTTGGTTTGTGTAGTCAAATGGATTCCCAGGCCAGGGAAGCATGGGGAAAACTTAATCTCTCTCTCTCTCTCTTTTTTTTTAAACCTTGGACTTGTTTCAGATAAATGAAGTCAACACCCAGCTCAATCAGCTCATTGAAAAGAAAATGATGAGAAATGAGCCAATTGAAGGCAAACTTTCATTATATAAGCAGCAGGTAAAGAGTTCCAACTGTTCTGCCTAGTGCATTTAGAGTTGTAATACTATCACAGAGCTGCCTTTAAAAAACTCTGGAATGTGCTATCTGTGGGTTTCAAGTGAGAAGGAAGTAAAGAACAAATGTTCTTTTTCAGTACTAATCTACAGATAAGAATTTGTAGAAAAACTACAAAAAGTGTGTGTTCAAGTAGGAAACTAAATATGTCTCCTGATAATGACTAGTTTCCTTAGAGTTTGCCTTCTGTAGAATTTATTTTCTGCTTCCCTCTGTGAACATGAAGTTTTATTACATTTTTCATGAAGATTCCTTTGGACCTTTAAATTTTTTCAAAATGTAACGAATTTAAAAGTATCATAATTTTTCTAGTTGAAGCTTCTTTAGGTTTGTCTGCATAAATAAATGAGGGTACAGTGTTCAGAACTTTTTATTTTAGCAACAGCTATTAGATTGTCCTCCACTGAAGTCCTACTTTGATGTCTTATTGTGGCATTGATTCCTGAAGGCCATGCTGATAGAGCACAAAGTCTGGTGAGTCTTGGGTTGTCTTCTAGAGGACCCCTTGGCTGGAATTCTCTGCTAATTCCAGGGTAGATACAAATAAACAGTGATAAGGGAAAGGCTTATCACTAGTTTGATTGAAGAATGATGAATTTTTCAGCCATAGTAACTCACAGGCCTGGATACTAAATTGTACTTGAATTGTGGTCAGGGTTAATGGAGAAAAGACTCGTAGGCAAAAAAATCGTGGATCCTTGATGTATTACATTATGTGGTAGTTTGGGTTTTGACAAAGTGTCTTTGGCAAGTGTGCTGCATCATAGCTAACTAGAAGGAGCTTCGGTGTCTCCTCTGGGTGGAGAACATTTTACAGCCTGGGGTTTTTGTTTTGTTTGCCATGTTTAAGCTACCAAATAAAGCCCTCTGGGGACCTTGCAGCATTTTCTGAAAAGCTTGTACAAGAATCCTGGTGGCTATTGAATATTTTCAAAGAACTATGTGCACCATTCCATATATAGACAGTTTGCCAGATATTTTGACCTAGGATCCATTGCTTATTTGGGGAAGTCACTCAATAGTTTCTAGTCAGTACAAAAGTTGGCAGTCATGGGTACAAGCAGAAATCAACCTCGCAGAAGCCTTGTCTAAATACAGCTAATCAGTTTTGAAACCTATATTTGGACTATTAGAATTTAACCAAATAAAATAAATACTTGGCAATATATTTCAATGTACTTACCTTCTTAATTAAGTGTATGTTATTTAGATCAATATTTAATTTCTTTGTGTACTCTGATTTAAGGAACTAACAATGTATGAGGGAATCAAGAATAACCCCAATATTGTTAATTTATCAGATTATCCACAGTGACTTACTTTCACTGTGGATAATTGAATTGATTTCATTATCTGACTAATTTTATTAGTGAGTAACAAGGCATCATTTTGTTGGACTGATGACAATATACAATGAACACGCAGGCATCGATAATTTCTCGTAAAAAAGAAGCCAAAGCTGAGGAACTCCAGGAAGCCAAGGAGAAGCTGTCCAATCTGGAGCGGGAAGTGTCGATGAAGGCGACTCAGACCCGGGAGTTTGATGGGACCGAAGTTCTGAAAGGGGACGAGGTAAATACAGGGACCTGCACTGTTACTAGGCAGAGCGATTTATGCACTTGTCGTTCCAAGTTTGAATTAACCTAAAAAGCCAATTTATTAAAATAATGAAACTGAATACAATAGTAGAATGTAGTTTATAATAAAACCTTTCAGATGAAAATGAAAATGTTTTCATGCTATTGCTGAGGTTTCCTTGATATAAAGTGACATTTGGAAATTTTCAGATTAATTATTTTTAAATAGTATAATCTGGTGTTTTTATTTTAAAACCAAATTATTTTTATTATTGGCTTTTCTAGTAACTTGACAAATCAGAAATGTCCAAAATGAAGCAAAGTAAATGGGTCTCAGTCAATAAATGTATAATTGTAGATAAGTCTTTAGGATTGGCCAAGGCAATATGGTATATATGGTGGTAAAAACACCAAACTGTTGTCAGGAATCAGAAGACTTGAATTTTAATCGTGTCTGTGCAGTCACTTATTATCTGTATGACCTTGGGGAAGTCACTTAATCTCACTGTATCTTAATTTCTTCATCTGTAAAATGAGGATATTGAACTAAAACGACTACTAAGTTCTATGACCTTAAATTGGTCAGAAAAAGAAATTTACCAAGAGGTTTCTATCTGAACAGTGCTTGGCCATTAGAACCTGAACTATCACAGCAATCATCTAACTAATAAAAATGAAATAATGCCTTACATTTTGGTAGTACTTTAAAATTTTTTAATTGTTTTCACATTTTTTCCTCATAATTGTCCAGTTACGTTGGACAAATTATATTTTCCACATTTACAGAAACTAAAGCAGAGAATTTATCTGATTTGCCCAAGTTGACAAAGTGATTTAGTTGCAGTGATGCAGACAGAAACTGTCTCCTGTCACTCAGCTTACTGTTTTTTCCCGTGATATTAGAATTCTAGTCGTAGAAGTTCTGCACGTGCAGATGGTATCCATACTTAAATATCAAAAAAATTCTCAGTGTTTCTATGCTACCTGAATTAGCTCCCTTTGGTTTCCATCGGTAAATCAAGTATTAGTGCCACCTATGTGTTAGGGACTATATACTGTGCTGTTCAGTTAGGATACAAATTAAAAAAACAAAAGTCTCCACTCACAAGGAGCCTGTGTTCTAGTGATGCAGGAAATGTGTAGATATATAAATGAGTACAGAATATATACAAAGGAAATACAGAATAATTTCCAAGGACAGGGCGTTAGCAGCTAGGGATTAGAAAAAGCTGATAAAAGAGGGCTGCTTGAGCTGAGCTTTGAAGAAAGCTCGGGATTCTCCTAGGCCGAGGTGAGGAAGGAGTGCAGTCCTGGGCCAGGGATTGGCCTATGCAGAGGCGCAGAGATGAGTAAGAGAACATTGAGCCGGAAGAATAGCAAGAAAGCCAGTTTGGTTATCAATGAATCAAGCGCTTACTAAATACCTACCATGTACTAGGTACTATGCTAAGTTCTGGGGCTACAAAGACCAAAGTGAGACAGTTCCTGCCCTCGTGGAGCTTACGGTAGGACAAGGAAGACCGCAGGTGCATGTGCAGGGAAGCCACTGCAACTGTGCCAAGACTTTTGGGACGCCATGTCTGAGTGTATGTAGAATATATGTGTACAGGATGGATACCAGGTAGTTAGGGGGATCAGGAAAGGCTTAAGGCAGAAGATAGCACTTGAGCTGAGTTTTGAAGGAAATCAGGCATTCCAGGAGAGAGAGGGAAGGAGGAGAGCATTTCAGCATGGAGGGCAGCCAGGGCAAAGGCCAGAGAGGGAGACAAAACCTCATATGTAGGGAAGGTGAAGAGGCTGGCATTGCTGGGCTGTCGAGTGCGTGGTATGTGAGAAGACTGGGAAGGAAGGAAGAGGCTGTGTTGTGAAGACACAGGTGATAGAGAACTCCTCAAGCTTTTCTTCTTTTTTCTTTTCCTAAATTATGAATCATCATCATGATGGACAATCATCAATCATGAACATTCATATGTATACGAAGAACAGAAAAAGAGGGTTGCATGTGACACCATACAGTTTGGGCTTTTTTTTTTTTTTTTTTTTGTTGCATAAACGATAATGTTGCAGTCCTCACACTGCCCTTCTTGTCTGTGTCCTCTTCTAAACTTCTTTCTGCTCCCTTCCATATGTTTATATGTTTTATAGATCATCTTTTTTTTTTTGCATCAATGTCACTCCTCCCACTACTTTTCGACAAATCACCCCTTCCCCCAATAAAAGTCATTCCTTGTAACAAATTAGTTTAATCAAACAAAACAGATTTACATTGTATTGGCCTTGTCTGAAACTGTAGGTCTCTGTCTGTCTCTGCAGTCCTTCCCTTCTCCTCCAAAAGGGGACTTGTGCTTCTTCATCAGTCAGTTGACTGGAGGTCAGCTGCCTTTTGAGTGTGGTTTTCATTTTCTTAATTATATTCACTGGGTATATTAGTATTCTCCTTGTTTCATTCTGTATCACTTTATAAAAAGTCTTTTTTCTCCAAATTCCCTATATTCATTGATTTTATGCTGTAATAACATCACATTAAATTTAGGTAATACAGTTTGCTCGGTCATTTATTGATTGATGGGCACTTAACTTTTCCCCACTTCTTTGTGACAACAAAAAGTACTGCTATGATACTTTGGGTATATATGGAACTTTTCTTTATAGCTTTGACCTCCTTGGTATATGTGCCCATTATAGGGATTGATGGGTCAAAGAGTAACTTTTCTCAGATAATTCTCAATTATTGTTCAGACAGTTGGACCAATTCATAACTCCATTGGTAGTTTATCAAGTATGCCTTCTTAATAATAGCTAACATTTATATAGTGCTTACTCTGTGCTGTGCTATGCACGTTACAATTATGGATCCTCACAACAACCCTGGGAGGTAGGTACTATTATTATCCCCATTTCACAAATGAGGAAACTGAACTGACAGAGGTTATATGACTTGCCCAGGGTCACACAGCTAATAAGTGTGTGAGGCTGGATTTAAACTCAGCTCTTCCTGACCCCCTGTGCAGTGCCCTATCTATTATGCCACCTAGCTTTCTCATTAACAAAAGTTAATTCAAAGAGGCATCTAATTAAATTCAACAAATGTTTATTGAGCACTCACTTTGAATAAAGTACCATTTTGGGTAGACTTAGAGAAATTTTGACATTGAAGGAAGGAAAGATAAGGGAGTGTTTTATGGATGCCCTTTCCCTTCTCAGTAAATTAGAATGTGAGCCCATTTACTGAGATTAAATTAGGAAATTGACAATGAAATAAGTTTGTAACACTCACTAGAGGGAATCAACAAGAAATAAATTGCCAAACCCATAGTGAGGCCCCCCACTAAGGTTAGATAGCATCAATTTATGATGGACTAAATCAACCTGGTTTTGTTATTTTATTTCATTTTACTTTTTGGCCATGAATAGCAGTCTGGAAGTGGGAGCTGAAAATGCAGGCCGTAGGGATTCCCCAGGTCTGGGAATTGTCAAAGCAACAAGGGAAGCTGTTTTGGCAAGGTATTTTAGGAAATGTAGGAAACATATTAAAGTAACTGATTGGGGGGCACAGCAGGTCAGTAAAGCCGTGGGGGGATGGGAAAAAGGGAGAAGTTGGCCAGCTGTGGGTTGCACAGGAGGACTGACGGGTTTGAGATTTTGAAGGTATGGAGCACTTCTGAGTGATCAGCTTCAAGCATGTCAGTGGATGTTTAAAGTGGAATGGAGAAGAGGTCCTTGGAATTAAAGAGATGAAGAGTATGAGGCAAGAATGTTGAAAGGATTATAAAGATGAATATCGATGTTGATGAGGATGATGACACAAGGAAGGAAGGGGAAGACTCTGAACCAGGAATTCAATCATTGAAGTCATCAAAACCTCAATTTTTTGCTTGGAAGATGTTGAAGTTGGCAACATACCGTCGCTGTTTCAAGACCAAATCCATTCTTAGTACAACCCCATTTTTCTCTGTACTACTTATTGTGGTCCTTTGGCTTGCCTTTTGATGTATCAAGGGAGTAGTATCCGGTGGGCCTAAGAAGACAATACTTGCTTGGAATATTTCCCTTTGGCCTTTAGCATCAATGCCCATGTTTCCTGATGCTAAGAGAGTATTTTTAATGATGTATGGAAGCTGACAGTCTGTGTTCTATCATAGACCTACTGTTCAAGGGGATAGGGGATTGGGGGGAGGGGGGAGGGATGATTAATTACCAACAGAGAACCTGCCATCTACCAGCAGTTTGCTCTTTTCCCACACGCAAAAAAGTGCTGCACAGCAATGGAGTATAATTCATAGGCACTGTACATGTATGAGGACATGTTTGACACAGTGCTTGTAATTCAGTAAAATTAGACCATCTGCTGATGCTATAAGGCTTTACTCTGCACTAGAAAAGGAACTTTAAGCCAAGATATTCTATGTTATTTTTGAAAATGCATGGTGAACAGGAGAAGTCCCTTAAGACTGCAAAAGGGCAAATGTAGTGCTCATTTATTTCAAAAGATTAAAAAAATATGCCTCTGATTATTATGATAGAGTTGATTTTGATAGAATGCCTAGACAGTTATTAGAACAAACCATCCAATACTCATTTGACAGTTAACTAAGAGAACAGAAAGTATTAGGTAGCAGTCAGTGTGATTTTGTGAAGAGCAAATTATGATATGCCAATTTTACTTCCTACTTTGATAAGGTGATAGGTCATGAGGAAAATATGTGGGAAGCAAAATATGTATTATGTAATATATGATTTTCAGGAAAGTTTCTGATCTTCTCATAGTTTCAACTACGATTGGGAAGTGTGTTCTATTCTACTCTTACTAGAGTTCTTATAGTTGGCTAATAAGTGGCTTAGTGAGTGGCAGCATGTGATCGATGTCCCACAGGGGTCAGTTCTGACATCTCAATTTTTACCACAAAAGACCCTGCCTTTTCTTAAGAAGGTGTAACTCTCAGGCCACCATGAAACAGCTCACAGGCAGTGTGTGTGGATGGTGTGAATAATATCGTAAATTGGATGTAAAATAAGGTAGGGATGAGAGAGGTCTGGTGTTAAAAAACTAAGAACAAGGCATTTTGAATTTGAAAAAGAGAATCATTAGTAACCTTAAGCAGACTTAAGGGGAAACATGATAGCTGGCTTCAAGTATTTGAAGGATTGTCATGTGAGAGGGAGGATTAAACCTATTCTGCTTGACCCCAGAGTATGTAACTAGGAGCAGTGGGTAGAAATATGCAGAGAGGCCAATTTAAGCTTGATGTCAAGAGAAAGTTCCTATTAGAGCTGTGCCAGAGTGGAATGAGCTGCCTTTGGAAGTAATGTGCTCCTGCTCCCCTTCGTCCTCCTCCTTTGAGGTCTTGAAGGATGACTACTTGTTAGGTAGGCAGCAGGGACTCTCATTGAAAGGAAAGGTTGGACTCAGTCGCCTCTGGGGTCCCTGCGTCTCTGATGTTCTGAGTTTCTGTGATTCTGGGAATATGTGTGAGTAAGATGTACAGGGAATGGATACTTGAACCACATATTTGTGGAGGTTAGGAACCAGAGGAATGAAAAAAACTGTACAGTAGATAGAAAATGTAGCAGTAGCTAGGAGGTATATGACCTTGGCCCCTCATATTGCTATGACATTTACTATCTCTTTCTATTTGGGGGTTTCAAAACCAAAACTGAAGCAACTGTATAATTTCTCCTAAGTACTCTACCTACAATTAATATACATTCCCACCAACTCATTGGGAGTACTTTGCTTATGTACTGGTTTAACAGTTAGACTTCCCATGGACGCAGTTAATTTAGAGAAAGAGATCTTTTTCTTTTCATTTATGTTATTTTGAAGTAAAAATGATAATTCTTACTCAAATGTTCAAGTGAATCTCAAATATCATCAGTATGGGAGTTGGCTCCAGTAATGTAAATCACAACTCATAGAGTCATGACAAAGGGTCCCACTGTGCTTGAGGCTTCCCTCACTTCTTCATGACATTGTGAGGAGGCAGTTAGAACACTCTTGCCATCCCGCCTGTAATCCCTCATTAGTGCAATTGACCAAACCATTTTCCCTTCCTAGTATATAAATCCTTGCTTATATATTTTGTTCCCGGCTGTTCTTCAGAGTTCCTTTTTGATTACATGTTTCGTCTTGCTTCCATCTACTCTCCATTGCCCTCTGTGTGATACTCACTTTTCATAGGAAGCTTGGAGTCATTAAAGTAGTTTTGCAATTTCCCAATCCAGCCTGCTCTCCTGTTCACCTCTGTATCCAGCTCCTTGTTCATCACTACTGCCAGCCCCAATATACGTACTTCTGGATAAGCTCCATAAGTCATACATCCAAATGCACGTTGAAATCTGGGCAGTAGATGTGCTTCATCTGCTTGGTCTTTCCTATATGGATGGATGCACCAAGCTCCTTTGAGTGATTACAGATCTCTTCCAGGAGCCCCTGTAGTGTTCTGGGGCTTGATGGAATTAGCACAGCGTCATCTGCAAACAGGAGCATCTGGAGGATTTTACTATCCACAGAGACTCTGCTGGATCTCCCCCATTCCAGCTCATAGCGCAGTGCCTGGTACATAGTAGGCAGTTTATTAAGTGTTTATTGACTGACCGTTACAGCAAAGAATAACTTTGACAAACATCTGTCTCCCTATTTTATGCCTCAGCTGATGTTTATTATTAAAAGGTCATTAAACAGGGATTTTGACGTGTGGATATGAAACAGCTTTTATACCCTCATCAAGAGTGCCCCTGATTCACACATATAGATAATTCTCATTAAGATTTTGTATAGATGAGAAAGTCAACACATGGGTCAGTAGTTGTCTACTACTATTCTAGCTGTTGTATTTTTTCAGTATTAATTAGGTCTGAGTTTTTTCCCCCCATATATCTTTATATCTTTTCTCTCCTTTGGTACCTGATGTATCCATCCTTCTATACCTTCAAAACTGTCTCACTGTCAGCATAGATCTTCCCTGTATTAGTTCAGTTTGACTGCTTTTCCTGTTTTTGTTCTCTTCAGTGACATTTCTTCCTCTTCTGTAAGCACATCTGAGACTGTCATCTTAATATTCTGTTGTCCTTAATGGAAAAAAATTTGTTTAAATGATTTTCCTAAATCTCTTCTGTTTTTCTTGTTTGTAGTTTTTCCGTTTTTAATCCCTTAATGCATTTGCAATGACTTTGCTTAGTTGGACATCTGGGCAAGCTTTCTTTAAACCTGTTTTGCCCTCCATTACTTCTCTGGACTTAATGAGACCGCTCATAATCATCCATCATCCTTCTTCATAAGATTTTACAAATGAGCTTATTTTCTATCCCAGTGTTACCTTTGGCATCCTCTCTCTGTGCTTGACAAGTAAGTCTGATGTCTGCTGACTAAGCCATTTGGGGGGCTCTTTTGGTCTCATTATGAAGGTTAATTTACATTGGTTAAACTGCTGGTAAAATTACTTGATGTTGATGTCATTTCTGTTCATAACTCATTTCTGATTTTCAACTATGAGTTTAAATAGTTCAGGGATAAGTTGTTTCAGTTGTATACCATATCTTTTTCTCATTCTTTCTTTTTTGAACTAATTCTGACCTTAGCTTTAATGAATTGATAGTCTAACTGTACATTAACAGCTGACTCATGGATAATTCCCACATCATTAGCATGTCTTTCTCTGCCCTTTAATATATAATCTGTTTAATTCTCTCTTGTATTATTTGGTGTTTGTCACGTACCATACTACCAGTTCTTTTCTTAAGGAAAGTATTCATGATACAGAGGCATCAGAATTTTGTATCATCTACAAGGCTTTCGTCTCTCTCATTCCTTCTTTCTGAACTGTGCTTTCCCATATATTTCCTCCCCATCCTCATCTTTTCCCACCTTTGTACCATGTATCAGAAAACACATTGATTTAATTGGAGGGTCTTGTCAATTTCTTCATAGAATTTCTTGACTACTTTGTCTCCAGCAACCAACGTTGGTACATCAACTGCAATTATTTTCATCGTGCTCTTTTTGCAATATATATTATTAGTACCATAATATATGATGACCAGGTATTCCACAAAATAATATTTCCTGTTGCCATTGGGCATACAATGAAACCCATTCTGCCAACTCTTTTCTTTGCCTTATGAGCCATCCTTCTATTCAGCTGCAACTACCTTCTTTCTTTTCATTTCATGTATAGTATGCCTATGGGCAGCTAGATGGCGCAGTGGATAGAGCACTGGGCCTAGAATCAGGAAGACTCATATTCCCGAGTTCAAATCTGGCCTCAGATACTTACTAGCTGGGTGATCCTGGGCAAGTCACTTCTCATCTGTAAAATGAGCTAGAGAAGGAAATGGCAAAACCACCCCAGTGTCTTTGCTGAGAAAATCCCAAATAGGCTCACAAAGAGTCGGACGTGACTGAAAAATGACTGAGCATAGCATGTATATCAAGATTAATATTATTCATCTCCTCTAACAACATGTCCACTTGTTGGTTATTGAACAATCTATCAGTCAATAAACCTTTATTAATGTGCCTTGGGATGGGGGGGCACCACTATCTGACAGGGAATCATTGGGATACAAAGGGGAAGTAATAATGGGGAAAAGATTGTAGCCAGGTGGGAAATGAAGAGATGGCTGGTGTCCTCTTTAAATGGAGGTTTTGAGAGGAGCTCTTCACTCCCACCCTCCAACGAGAGAGGTTCCAGGGGCAGAGGGTACTGATGAGGTGTGAGGACCAAGACTGATACAGTCTTGTAGGATGATGACATTTCTGGTGATAAGCTCTTAGGACATGACAGAAAAGTCCAGAGGAGTGGACACGGAGCTCACATTTGGAGCACCAGTAATCAAATTGAAGTTTATTGATGATCTAAAAACTGTGGGCTTCTTAGCACTTTCTGCCCTGTTGTTGCCCCTCTGCCACCATCACCACAGAAGCAGAAGAACCATTTTCTAAGTTTGCTTTGTTTGGTTGGGTTGCCATGGCCAAAAAAAATTCATCATCAGATGAGTCTGCTGATGCCTCTCCATAGTTGATTCAGAAAACAAATAAAGATGATAACTTTAATCAGTATTCTTGTGTTTTATTTTAAAAATTAGAAAATATTAGAACTAAATTTTTAAAAATGTAGTGACTGTCTCACTGATATTAATTGCCATCCATTGTTGCCTGGTCTAGCCCGAATTTACTATATATACTTGTTGGAGAGAGATCTTTTCAAAGTGCCCTCAATCTCTGAGTCCATTCCTTCCATTCCAAGGATGAGTTTGTGTCTGTGTTTTTTACAGCATTTTCAGAAATGCTCAAAAACAGCTTTTCTCATCTGCCAGCAGTTTCTTTTCACCCATTGGTCTTTTCTCTCTGACTCAAAGTGAAAAACAGGAATCTCGTTTATATAGTGTTTTAAGGTTTCTAAAGAGCTTTCCTCATCAAAACCCCAAGAGCTGTGGAGTAAAGACAATATTACCCCCTTTGTATGGATGAGGAAACAGAAACATAAAGTGGCCTACTGAAGGCCATGCAACCATGTGGTTTCTCTGACTCCCAACCCAACACTTTCTCCCCTATAACCTGGTCACTTCTCGACAAGCATCTGGAATGCCTACTCTTTCTTTATTCCACAAGAGAAATAGAAGGAAAAAAGAAAAGAAAATAACTGACAACATTGGTGTTAACATTGGGGCAGCTAGGTGGCAAAGTAGATAGAGCCCTGGTCTTGGGGTCAGGAGGACCTGAGTTCAAATGCGACCTCAGACACTTGACACTTGCTGTGTGACCCTGGGCAAGTCACTTAACCCCAGTTGCCTCATCAAAAAACAGAAACAAAAACAAAAAAATACTTTTGATGTGAAAGAATTTCTCCTTCTTAAACTCATATTTTCAACTTTTGCATGAAAATTTTTTTTTGCTATTGGCAGTTAATGGCTAGTTTTGCCTGAATTTGAAATGAATGGTGTCTTAAGAAACATAATATATGCATTTGCTTTTTATAGTGCATTTAGAGTTATTTTTAAAATCTTAGCTGTAGTAAGACAGAGCTCTTAAAAACTCATTTAAGCAGAGCAGAACAAGATTTTTAAATAAGTGAATAAAATGCCTTCTTTACAGTTACTTTAAGTTTTCATGGTCAGGACAGGTAGAATTATTTGTAGTTGATTGTGTAACTCAAGGAAGATTGATTAGTGGATTAGGGTCATCTGAGAAAGGACTCGAGAAAGGACTCTAGAAAAGCATCACCGGATGTTCCACCTCAGGCCCTGGCCTTAGTTAATATTTTTATCAATGATATGGGTAAAAACATAGATTTAATAAATGGGGAATGAATTCTAAGTGAATGATTACCATTCACGCTTACCAAGTTTTCAGATAAAATAAAGCTGGGAGTGATAAATACAGTAGAAAAAATTCAATTTAGGCCAAAAAAGTAGCTGATACACTTTCAATGCTTGCAGAGCGCTTTGCACATATCTCATTTGATTCTTATAATAGGCCTACACCATTGCTCCTATAGATGGTATTGTCCCCATTTTACAGATGAATTAATGAAAGCAAAGAGAAGTTAAGTGATTTGCCCCTGATCACCCAGCAAGTAAGTGTCAAAGGTGGCATTAAAACCCAGGCCTCTCCTGATTCCAAGTCTAGTGCTGTTTCCGGGACACCACACTTCCTCTGTTTGAAAAATCAATGTGTAAACTCACGTTGAGGAGGTAGAGGGACCTGTAGCCTTGAGGCCACATATGGCCCTCTTTGTCCTCAAGTGCGGCCCTTTGACTGAATCCAAACTTCACAGAACAAATCCCCTTCATAAAAGGATTTATTCTGTAAAACTTGGACTCAGTCAAAAGGCCCCACCCAAGGACCTAGAAGGGCACATGTGGCCTCAACGTCCCAGGTTCCCTACCCTTGGGACAGAGGATGCCTGGCATGTCAATTCATGTGGGTTTTAGTTACCACAAACTTATTATAAGCTAACAGTACAATATAGCTTCTATAAAAGCTAACATATTCCTAGGCTGTGTTCATTAGAAATTCAGTGTCCATATTATAGTCAGACTATATCTGTAGTAATATATTCAGTACATGTACCATGATTTTAGAAGATTGCTGATAGGTAAGACTTGTTCCAGAGGAGAGTGTCAGAAAATGATGAGGGTTCTGGAAACTCCTTTGAGATAAAGTGAATTTGGTGAAAAAAATGTGTAAAAGAATTGGAGTTTATCATGGAGAGTAAGGGAAGACAGGCTCACTTGTTTTCTGGAGCTCTTATGTGAAAGAGGGAGTAGCTTTGAGTAGATTTGTTCTTTGTTGCCCAGAGGCCAGAATTAGGACCAATTCAATATTAAGTTCCCATTATATACAAGAATAAACTGTCCGCCCATCCTCCTAGCTGTCATCGAGGTATCTCTTCTCCCTTTTGTAGCTAAACTCCTTGAGAAGGTTGTCTACAATGGCTGCCTCCATCTCCTTTCCTTTCACTCTCTTAATTCTCCAAAATGTGCCTTCTGATCTCATCATTCACCTGAAACTGATCTGCCAGATCCAATAGTGTTTTCTCAGTCCTCATTCTTCTTGACCTCTGCAATCTTTGGCACTATCGCCCTCTTCTCCTTGATACTTTCTCCTCTCAAGTTTTTGTGGCACTACTCTCTCTTGGTTCTCCTTCTGCCTATCGAACCACTCCTCCTCAGTCTCCTTTGCTGACTTTTAACACCCCCTAACTGTGAATGTTCCCCGAGGCTCTACCCCCTCCATTCACCTTCTATACTCTTTTCCTTGGTAATTTCATCAGTTCCCATGGAATCAGCTGTTATCTGTATGCAGATGATTATCAGATTTATTTGTCCAGCTCTAACCTCCCTCTTGACCTCCATCTCCCATCTCCAACTGCCCATTAGACATTTCAAATTGGATGTCCCATAGGCAGCTTAAACTTAATGTATCCAAAACTGAACCCATTATCTTTTTCCCCAAAATTCTCTCCTCTTCCTAACTTCCCTATTCCTGTCAAGGGCACCACCATCCTCCCGGTCACCCAAGCTCACAGCCTAGGTGTGGTTCTTAGCTGCCTACTGTCTCTTGCCTCCATATCTAATCAGTCGTCAAATCCTGTCATTTCTACCCTTATAACATTTCTTATATGTGATCCCTTATCTCCACTGTGACACTGCCACCACCCTGGCATAGTCCCTCATGACCTCACACCTAAACCATTGTCATAGCCAGCTGGTGAGTCTACCTGCCTCAGGCCTCTTCACACTCTAGGCCATCTTCCATGTCACTTACCTTCCATTCAATAAACTCCAGTGGTAATCTGTTGCCTCTAGGATCAAATATAGAATCCTAACCCTAACACTAACCCTCCATAACCAGACTCCTTCCTACCCTTTCAGTTTTCTTACATCCTACTCTCACCATGTACTCTGAGATCCAATGGTCCTCGCCTCCTTACTCTTCCGCACACTCCATCTCTTTTTTTTTTTTTAATTTTTAAAATTTATTTATTTATTTATGTTTAGTTTTCAGCATTCACTTCCACAAGATTTTGAGTTCCAAATTTTCTCCCCATCTCATCTCTCCCCCTACCCCAAGATAGCATGCATTCTAAATACCCCTTCTCCTAATCTGCCTTCCCTTCCGTCTCTCCCACCCTTCTCATCCCTTTCCCTTTCAATTTTCCTGTATGGCAGGATAGATTTCTATACCCCATTTCCTGTATGCCTTATTTCCCAGTTGCATGTGAAAACTTTTGTTTTTAAAACTTTGGGTTCCAAATTTTCTCCATTCCTCCCTTCCCACCAGCCCTCATTGAGAAGGCAGGCAACTCAATAGAGGTTGTACATGTGTAGTCATGCAAAACACTTCCATAGTAGTCATGTTGTGAAAAACTTATTTCCCTTAATCCTATCCCACCCCCCATTTATTCTGTTCTCTCTTTTGACCCTGTCCCTCCTTAGAAGTGTTTGCTTCTGATTACCCCCTCCCCCAATGTACCCTCCCCTCTATCATCCTCCTACTCTCTTGTCCCTTTCCCTCCCTGTTTTCCTGTAGGGTTAGATAGATTTCCATACCCAGTTGCACATTCCTTCTCTTGATGAGTGTTTTCTCTGGCTGTCCCCCATGCCTAGAATACTCTCCCTCCTCATCTCCACCTTGTACCTTCCCTAACTTCCTTTAAGTCTCAGCTAAAGCCCCACCTTCTCCAGGAAGCCTTTTCCAGTCCTCCTTCATCTTGTGCCTTCCCTCTGCGATCAGCTCACACTTGCCCTTTTTGGCCATAGTTGCATGTTTTGCATGTTTGTCTCCCCACTTTAGACTGTCATCTCCTTTTGCCATTTTTTTTGTATTTCCAGCCCTTAGCACAAAGCCTGGCACATAGTAGGCACTTAATAAATGACTGAATGACTGACTTAGGGAGTTTACACTCTAAAGGGGGCTATAGCATGAGATTGGGCATAATACAAGGTCGGAAGTGAAGGGGGCAAGGAAGAGATCACATGAAGTGCTGGAGGAATAATTGAGAAGTGAAAGAACACACAACAGCGGGGGAGATCAGAGGAGGCCACTCAAACAACAGATGTGGGAGCGCAGTGGAGCCTTTAAGGAAGACGGGGTATCTGAAACACAGAGATCCAGGATCACAGAGCTAGCAGGAACCACCGAGCCTGGCCCCTTCCTTTTACAAATGAGCAGACTGAGGCATCCCACAGAGAATGTGTGTCAGAGCTGGGATTTGAACTCGGGTCCTCTACCTCGAAATACACCTCATAGGTGAGGAAAAGAGAAGAACTGCTGCTTTTGAGAGATGGCCTGTACACACGCATCGACGTGGAACAACGAAAACTTAATTTGAATGAAATGTAGAATGTGGGAAGAGAAGGCTGGAATAATAGACTGGAACCAGACTGTGACTGGTCAGTAGAGGGATTTTTTCCTGGAGGTATCTTGGAGCTGCTGAAAGCTCTTGAGCTGGGGAAGTGACATGATTAAACCCATGCCTGAAGAAGATTTGCTGGCAGTATCAGGGAGGAAGGATTGGAGAGGGGAGAAGTCAGAGTGAGGAAGAGCGGTGACTAGAAGTTACAGCTAGGCAAGAGTTTAGCCTTATAAATAACTTGAATTACTCATTCATGGAATGTCTCATCAAATAATGAGCTCCTTTTTACTGAAAGTGTTCAAGTAGAGACCCAAGTGTGTTATAGAAAGTATCCCTCCATTAGGTTAGAGTTTAGACTCTAAAGCCTCTTGTTAGGATTTAGAAAAAAAGCCCCCAAGTTTTAGTCTTTCGATCCAGTGCTATAACTGTTTGATGGCAGCCGTTTTCTCCCCTGGTTTCTCCATATCTCTGCCTTTAACGATTACTTATCCCAACTTCTCACTCCTAATAATGCTGCCCTTGGAACCTGGCCTGCCCAGATCTGTAGCCCAATGACTATCTTGAGGATTCTTTGTTCTAGTGGCAGGAGAACTGGGCTGTGAGTCAGAAGACCTTGGTTGTGCTCTGGCCTCTAACACCAAATTGGACAAATTACTTCACCTCTCTGTGCTCTTATGTCCTCATGTGTAAAATGAGGAGGGGAGATCCAGTGTTTTCCCTGCTCTCTTCCATCACCATTGTTCTGTGGTCAGTTACTCTCTTGGCAATTTCTCCGGTTTTTGAAAGGTCAGTCCTAGCTTGTGTTTCAAGTGGATTGATATATGAGATAACATGTGTACAGCATTTTGCAAACATTAAAGTGCTAGGTGAATGCCAGCTGTTATCATTATCATTATGATTATTGGCATTATTATACTACTTTCTCCATGAGTGTAACAAGGAATTTCTATTACCAGTAACAGCCAAGTTAGTAAGGAAAAAAAAAGTGGATATTTACATCAACAGCAGGTGGTTGACCAGTTTTGTTATATAGCAAACGACACAAATTCTAGAGCAAAACCGTCTGCCAGGTTGTGAAATCTTTACAAAGGGCTTCCGAGGGACAGTGAACCCAGAGGAAAGCTGGCAAGTATAGTGGCAGCTGTCAGATCCTGAAAAATTAGAAATCAAATTTTGATACTTCAAAGGGCAGAGATGGTTCAGTTACAAGTGATCCCTGGGTAAACCTTTGATATTTATAGATCCTTTCAAATCATATTGTACTCTTTAGCATTCACAGCATGGCCTGGCGGCGCTAAATGTTCCTGAGAGTTGGAACAGAATGGAATCAAAGTAAATTTGGCTTCTCCTGATGAATTATAAAGTAACACATTAAACAATATAGTCCGGGTCATACTGTAATTTTAAAATTCAGGTTTGTAGAGAATTTTGCATTTTCTTTTCTTTCTGGAGAGCGATTTGATTTGTTTGCCAGAATTGTTTTAAGCTGTACAAGAAATATAACAACAGCTGGTGGTATTTTGATTTATATGGCAATACAGAGGCCTTGGATGATAGTGTGAATACATTTCAGAGGAATGTCCCAATCCAGAGTTCAGAAAAGGACAAATTTCTCTTGGTACACCAGATCCTTTTTCATGGATCATCCACAGTAGCTGTGTTTAGTGACCCCTCTACCATATGTACTGTCTATATTTGACTTTCTAATGCTGATCAGATGCAAAATATCATACAGATAGAAAAAAGGTCAGAATGCTATTTGTTTAGTTATATGGTACCAGTTGGGGTAGGTGACTTGAAAAGAATGCTATTTTGGCATGAAATAATCAAAGTATGTTGGCTGATCCAGAGCAGAGCTTGAGGAGTCCGCATGATTTATTGGAGAGTTTTTGATGCTGACAAAAAAAGATTGCTTTTTCATTTTCTCTTGAAGTCTAGGATCAAAAAGAGAAGATACACTATGACAAAAGGAGGAAAATGTTTTGTGCATTACCCATACAATTCTAAAATAGACTTTGATACTTGTCCTTGGCCTAGTCTTATAATTTTCCTGGGGTTTTAGAAAAGTAATGTTATAGTATAACTGACATAAGAATAGAGCCTAATTAAAAAAGGGAAGCCAGTCACAGACTGCTTAGAACAAGGGATTGAAGGCAGGAGGAATGCCTTATCTCATTTTTCTTTCTGACATGTATAACCTTGGATGAGTTGTCCTATTTTCTCTTTACCTGTTTCCTTCTATATAACATGGGAAGACGGCTATTTTTAGCACTTTGTGATTCGGAGATAAACAGTACAAAATATATTATTATACCGTTGTCTCTTACATTCCAGTCTTCAACCTTACAATTCGTTGCTATGGAAATAGCAACTTGTCACATTAGAGATAAAGGTAGGAAGTTTACAGAAAGAGCAAAAGATCCTTTTTTCCATATAAATATCCACAGTGATAGCTGCCTAGAGGAGACACTAATAATGGGCTAGATAGATTTAAAACGTAGGCCTAACATTTGCTTTTGAAGTGGATATGCAGATAGTACTGAAGAAAACAAGGTGGTTATACATGGAGACAGCCTGCTTGTGTGCATTAAAACAGCAGGCAGAGTTTAGTCATTTCTGCCAAAGGCTCTATAAACACATGAAATGGAAAGAGAAGAAATGCTACTGTCAAACTCCTCTATAAATAATAATAAATACAAAGAAACTGATTCTATAGAATTGTTACTGAAGTGAGAAGTTTGCACTGAAAAGCATTAATTCATTATTGAAACCAAACTTCCCCTGTATTTCAGATATAAAATGCAGCTTTACATGATTGAATGCTCTCTCAGCACCCTTTGGTAGGAATTAAGGCATTAACCTTGACCTCAGCATCTGGCATGGTAACTTTGTAATAAAACACTGTCCAGATTATTAGCACTATATACTATAATGGGCCCTCCTAGCCAATGGCAAGCTTCCTAGAAAATACTTTGCAGTTCATATTTAATGGATAACTTACTTGATTTGACTAACTTGATGACATGGCATAAGATGTTTTTTTTTCTTTTAATGTATCAAGAGGTTATTCTTTGGGTTCTGTACTAGACTTTACTGATCTATGTGATTTCTTATCACCTTCCAATAATGATCCCGATGGTTTGGTCCAAAAGAGACTTCTCAGAGCTTCATTTCATTCTGTGTTTGAATTGCTTGCAAATATTTTATTGCTTTACTATTTGGACTAACTAAACAATAACCATCTACTTAATTCCTTGCACATTTCTCGATTCACCTTAAGACATTCAGAAGCTGCTAACATTGTTAATTATTATTATCCATATTCTGTTTATTCAGAACTCAGATATACTTATGGCTTATTTAGAAGCTATAATGTATACTTTTATTTCAGATAAATCATATTCTTCCTAAAATTGACAGTGTCACAGGGGTGGGGAACCTGCAGCCTCGAGGCCTCATGTGGCCCTTTAGGGCCTCAAGTTGAGGCCCTTTGAGTAAACGGTCCTAGAGGGCCACATGTGTGGCCTTGAGGCCGTAGGTTCCCCACCTCTGGATACCTTTTTATACTAAAAGTATACTAAAGTACTTTACAAAATACTTTGTAAACTGTATGCAAGAATCAGTTCCTAAATTGATCACTGTATTATGTTACATCCCATCCTTGTAACAGATAAGGATAATAAATAAATGTTTTCTGCAATTAAAGTTCAGGAGATCATTATGGAGATGGAATTAATTATCTTTTTAGAGTGTTATGCCTTTAAAATGTTGACTTTAAATGACTATAATCTGATATCCATTAATTACTAAATTAAATCACATGAAGATCTGTGCCAGTTAAAATACCATAATCTTCACTACACAGAACTATCAGTAATTCCAGGTTCTTACTATTTGACAATTTGTTCAGAACTTTAATACCTTATAATATGTATCATGTGTATTTTTGAAGACTGATCTTTTAGAAGCAGATGATGAACTGACAACTCGTTTTAGCATTGAAATGTGCATTTGAAGTGCTACTTATTCTGTGATGTGCAAAAACTTTTTAATTTGATGTAATCAAAATTATCCATTTTACATCCTGTAATGTTCTCTATTTCTTGTTTGGTCATAAATTCTTCCCTTGTCCATAAATCTGACAAGTGAAATATTCCATCCTCACGTACTTTGCTTATATCACCCTTTATAGCAAAATCATGTACCCATTTTGACCTTATCTCGGTATTCAGTGTGAGATGTTGGTCTGTAACTGGTTTCTGCCAAACTGCTTTCCAGTTTTCCCAGCAATTTCTTTCAGATAGTGAGTTCTTGTCCCCTAAGCTTTATCTTTGGGTATATCAAACACTAGATTATTGTGGTCATTTACCATTGTGTCTTGTGTACCTAATGTATTCCACCGATCCACCACTCTATTTCTTAATCAGTACCAGATTGTTTTAATGATTACCACATTAAATTTAAATTTTCAATCTCACAGTTTGAGATCTGGTATTGCTAAGCCTACTTCCTTCACATTATTTTTCTTTGATTTCCTTGATATTCTTGACCTTAGGTTCTTTCAGATGAATTTTGTTATTATTTTTCTAGCTCTATAAAATAATTTTTGGTAATTTGATTGGTATGACCCTGAATAAGTATATTAATTTATGTGGAATTGTAATTTTTATTAAATTGACTCAGTCTACCCATGATCAGTTAATATTTCTCCAGTTGTTTAGATCTGACTTTATTTGTGTAAAAAGTGTTTTGTAAGTGTTTATATAGTTTGTGGGTTTGTGTTGGCAAGTAGACTCCCAAGAATTTTATGTTGTCTGCAGTTATTTTAAGTGGAATTTCTCGTTCTTTCTCTTCCTGCTGAACTTTGTTGGTAATATATAGAGAGAAATGATGATAATTTATTTGGGTTTATTTTATATCCTGCAACTTGGGGCAGCTAGGTGGTGCAGTGGAAAGAGTGCAAGGCCTGGAGTCAGGAAGACCTGAGTTCAAATCTGGCCTCAGACATTTACTAGCCATGTGACCCTGTTTGCCTCAGTTTTCTCATTTGTAAACTGAGCTGAGGGAAGTGGCAGACCACTTCAATATCTTTACCAAAAAAACCCAGATGGGGTCACAGAGAGTTGGACCTCACTGAAACAACTGATCAAGAACAAAAAAAAAAAAAACTTTGCTGAAGTTGTTAATTATTTCAACTACTTTTTTAGTTGATTCTCTAATATTCTCAAAGTATACCATCATATCATCATCTGTAAAGAGTGATATTTTTTGTTTCCTCAATGCCTATTCTAATTCCTCCAGTTTCTTTTTCTTGTCTTAATACTATAGCTAGCATTTCTAGAACAATATTGAGTAGTAGTAGTGATGATGGGCATCCATGCTTTACCCCCTGATCTTATTGGAAAGGCTTCTAGCTTATCCTCATTACAGGTAATGCTTGCTGATGGTTTTAAATAGATACTACTTATCATTTTAAGGAAAGCTCCATTTATTCTTGTGCTTTCCAGTGTTTTCAATAAGAATGAGTGTTGTATGTTGTCAGAAACTTTTTCTGCATCTATTGAGATAATGTGATTTTTGTTGGTTGTGTTATTGATATGATCAGTTATGCTGATAGTTTTCATAATATTGAGTCAACCTTGCATTCCTAATATAAATCCCACCTGGTCACAGTGTATGATTTTTTTTTTTTAGATAGTATTTTAGTTTTCCAATTACATGTGAAGACAATTTTTTAACATTAATATTTTTTTAATTTTGAGTTCCAAATTTTCTCCATCCCTTCCTCCTCTCCCCATCCCTAAAAAGGTAAGATTTTAAAATAGGTTATATATGTGCAATCATGTAAAACATATGTCTATATTAGTTATGCTGTGAAAGAAGAAATAGACCAAAAGGAAAAAGAACACAAAAAAAGATAAAGAAAGTGAAAATAGTATGCTCTGATCTGCATTCAAGACTCCATCAGTTCTTTTTTTGGATGTGGATAGTATTTTCTATCATAAGACCTTTGGAATTGTCTTAGATAATTGTATTGCTGAGAAGAACTAAGTTATTCATAGTTGATCATCACACAATGTTGCTATTACTGTGTATGTACAATGTTCTTGTGGTTCTGCCCACTTCACTTTGCATCAGTTTATGTAAGTACAGATTTTTCTGAAATCTGCCTGCTTGTCATTTCTTATATCACAATAGTATTCCGTTACATTCACGTGCCACAACTTGTTCAGCCATTCCCCAGTTGATGGGCATCTCCTCAGTTTCCAATTCTTTGCCACCACAAAAAGAGCTGCTGTAAATATTTTTGTACATGTGGGTCCTTTTCCCTTTTTTATGATCTCTTTGGGATACAGACATAGTGTATGGTCTTTGTGATATATTGCTATAATCTCCTTAAAGTTTATTTAAAATTTTTACATCAATATTCATTAGGGAAATTAGTCTATAGTTTTCTTTCTGTGTTTTTGCTCTTCCTGGTTTATGTATCAGTACCATATTTGTGTCACAAAAGGAATTTGGTGGGACTCCTTCTTTACCTATTTTTCCAAATAGTTTATATAGTATTGGAATTAATTGTTCTTTAAATGTTGGGTAGAATTCACTTGTGAATCCATCTGATCCTGGAGAGTTTTTCTTAGGGACCTCATTGATGACTTTTCAGTTTCTTTTTCTAAAATAGGGTTAAGTATTCTATTTCTTCTTCCATTAATCTGGGCAATTTACATTTTTGGTAAATATTCATTCATTTCATATAGATTGTCAGATTTATTGGCATATGATTGGGCAAAAAAGCTCCCAGTAATTGCTTTAATTTCATCTTCATTGGTGGTGAATTTACCCTTTTCATTTTTGATACTGGTAATTTGTTTTTCTTTTTAAAAAAAATCAAATTAACTAATGCTTTATTCTGTTGTTTGTTTTTCATAAAAAAAAGCAGCTTCTAGTTTTATCAGTTCAGTGCTTTTCTTTTGGTTTTGTTAATCTCTCCTCTGATTTTCAGGATTTCCAATTTGGTTTTTAATTGGGATTTTTAACTTGTTCTTTTTCTAGTTCTTTTAGTTTCATGCTCAGTTCATTGATCTGCTTTTTCTCTACTTTATTGATGTAAGCATTTAGAGATAGGAAATTTCCCCTAAATACTGCTTTGGCTGCATCCCATAAATTTTGGTATTGTTTCACTGTTGTCATTTTCTTTAATGAAATTTTTTATTGTTCTATGATTTGTTCTTTGACTTGCTCGTTCTTTATTATTGGATTAGTTTCCAATTAATTTCTTCTCTCTCTCTTTTTTAGGCAATTGGGGTTAAGTTACTTGCCCAGGGTCACACAGCTAGTAAGTGTCAAGTGTTTGGTCTGAGGCCGGATTTGAGCTCAGGTCCTCCTGACTTCAGGGCTGATGCTCTATCCACTGCGCCCCCTAGCTGCCCTTCCAATTAATTTCTAATCTATGTTTCCATAGCTCTTTTTTGAATATAGTTTTAATTGCATTATGGTCTGAAACATATGCATTTAATATTTCTGCTTGTCTGCATTTGGTTGTGAGGCTTTTGTTCTCTAATACATTGTCAGTTTTTGTGAAAGTTCCATGTTCAATTGAGAAAAAGGTATCCTTCTTTCTATTCCCTTTTAGTTTTCTTCAGAGGTCTGTCATATCTAACTTTTCTAAAATTCTATTCATCTCCTGTATCATCTTCTTGTTAGTTTTATTTATTAGATTTATTTAGTCCTGATAGGGGAAAGTTGAGGTCCCCTGCTAGTGTAGTTATACTGTATTTCCTTCTGTAACTCATTTAACTTTTCCTTTAAGAATTTGGATACTATACCATTTGATGCATGTGTGTTTAATATTGATATTACTTAATTTTCTATAGTACCTTTTACCAAAATGTAGTTTCCCTGCTTATCTCTTTTAATGAGGTTTATTTTTGCATTTGTTTTATCTGAAATCATAATTGCTACCCCTCCTTTTTTTTTTTAACTTCAGCTGAAGCATAATAGACTCCCGCTAGCCCCTGATTTTTACTCTGTGTCTCTGTTTCAAATGTGTTTCTTGTAAATGAAAATTGTTGGATTCTGGTTTCTAATCCATTCTGCTCTCTGCTTCCATTTTGTGGGTGAGTTCATTCCATTCACATTCACAGTTATGATTATTAACTGTGTATTTCCCTCCATCCTATTTTTCCCGTTTGTCATCTCTCTGTCTCTGTCTTTTTCTCCCTCCCTATCCCCTATCCCTTCTCAAAAGTTTGTTTTGCTTCTGACCACAGCCTCCCTTGATCCGCCCTCCTATCTATCAGTCCCTCTTCCCCTTCTATAGATTTCTTTATTCAGAGAAGTATGTATGTTATGTCCTCTTTAAGCCATTTCCAGCAAGATTAAAGTTCAAGCGTTTCCCACCACCGCTACCCCATCTCTCCCTCTACCAAATAGGCTCTTCTTTTTGTACCTCTTTTATGTGAGGTAATTTTCCCCATTCTTCCTCTCCCTTCCCTCTTCTCCCAGAGCATCCTTCTTTCTCACTCCTTAATTTTATTTTATTTTTAAAATCATTCCTTCATAGCTATCTCATATCTCTGCCCTTTGGCTAGCTGTACTCCTTATAATTGTCCTAATAATGATAAAGTTCTTAGGAATTACAATTATCATCTTCCCATATAGGACTATAAACATCTTAACTTTATTGTTTCCCTTATGATTTCTCTTTCATGTTTGCCTTTTTATGCTTCTCTTAAATCTTGTGTTTCTATTAAGTGCTAATCTTTTCATCAGGAATGCTTGAAGGTCCTGTATTTCATTTAATATCCATTTACCCCCTCAAAGGATTATACTCAATTTTTCTGGATAAGTTACTCTTGGTTGTAATCCTAGCTCCTTTGTCTTCTGGAATATCATATTCTAAGCCCTCTAATCCTTTAATGTGGAAGCTGCTAAATCTTGTTTTCCTGACTGTGGCTCCATGATATTTTAATTGTTTCTTTCTGGCTATTTGCAATATTTTCTCTTTTACCCGGGGGCTCTAGAATTTGGCTGTTAAATTCCTGGGAATTTTCATTTTGGGATCTCTTTCAGGAGGTGATCAATGGATTCTTTCCATTTCTATTTTACCCTGTGGTTCTAGGATATCAGGGTAGTTTTCCTTGATAATTTCTAGAAATATGTTGTCTAGGCTCTTTTTTTAATCATGGCTTTCAGGTAGTCTAGCAATTCCTAAATTATTTTTCCTAGTTCTCTTTTTCAGGTCAATTGTTTTTCCAATGAGATATTTCACATTTTCTTCTATTTTTTCATTCTTTTGATTTTGTTTTATTGTTTCTGTCTCATAGAGTCATTAGCTTCCACTTGACCAGTTTTTATTTTTAAAGCATTATTTTCTTCAGTATTTTTTGTGCCTCTTTTACCAAGCTATTGAATCTGTTTCCCTAATTTTTTTGTGTCATTCTCATTTCTTTTCCCACTTTTTCTCTACATCTCTTATTTGAGTTTTAAAATCCTTTTTGAGCTCTTCCAGGAGTTCATGTTGGGCTTATATCCAATCCACATTTTTCTTTGAGATTTTGCTTGTGGCTACCTTGACATGTCTTTTTCTGGGTTTCTGTCTTGTTCTTCCCTGTCACCATAGCAACTTGTGGTCAGGTTCTTTTTTTTGTTGTTTGTTCATTTTTCCAGTGCATAGTGGGGCAGCCAGGCAGCATGGTGAATAGAGTGCCAGGCCTGAAGATAGGAAGAATCATCTTCCTGAGTTCAAATCTGGCCTCAGACACTTAGTAGCTGTGTGACCCTGGGCAAGTCACTTAAACCCTGTTGGGGCAGCTGGGTGGTGCAGTGGATAAAGTACTAGGCCTGGAGTTAGCAAGGCCTGAGTTCAAATCCAGCCGTAGATACGTAATAACTGTGTGACCCTGGACAAGTCACTTCACCTGGTTTGCCTCAGTTTCCTCATCAGTAAAGTGAGCTGGAGAAGGAAATGGCAAACCAGTCCAATGTCTTTGCCAGGAAAGCTCTAAATGGAGTCAAGAAGAGTTAGACATGAGTGAACAACAACAAATGTTTTTCTAGCCTATTTCTTGACTTTGAACCTTGTATTAAAGTTGTGCTGTGCTCCCAGGGTGGAGAGGACACAGTCTTAAGCTTCAGGCCTTTCTTGATGCTGTGTTCAGAGCTAGATCTAGAGATCTGTAGGTTTTCAGTGGTTCCAAGGCACGTTATTCCCCTGTAGCCACCAGCTCTCGCATTCCTCCTGGCCCTGGGACTGTAACTGGGTCCCCTGCATTCCTGCAACCATAATTGCTAATACTCCCCTCAGTCTTGGAATTGAGACCAGGAGCCCTACTTCCCCATGAGTTCCTCCTCTCCACCCTTGAACCATGACCAGTGTCCCTCCAGCCTCAAGTGCTATCAGGTTATTTTTTTGGCCCTGGGACTGTGACCCAGAATTGCATCTGGGCAATGCAACAGGTTCCTGAACCCACTGTCAGGAAAAGGGGAAAGGGTCCCCTGAAATCTTCTGACCAGTTGTTCGACAACCCGCTCCCCCGGCCACCATGATCCAGGGGCTGAGAACTCCCAAAGATGCTGCTGCTGCCAAGCCTGTGCCACCTGAGCTGCGCTGAAATCCCAGAGCCCACCACCACCCAGATGAGACAGACCTTCCCTGCCGACCTGAGTTGTCTTGGGCTGGAAAATTATTTCACCAGCCCTGTCGTTGGTTCTGCTGCTCCAGAATTCTGGGAATTTGAGAGAGCTCAGCCGAGTGCTTCTCTATGCTGCCATCTTGGCTCTGCCTCTGTCGTATACTTCTTAAGTAGTGTCTGTCCCCCATTTCTCCCTCCTTCCTCTCCACCATATACATCAGGGACTAGCATAGTGCTAGTACATACTCTCAATAAATACTTGTTTCATCGAATAAAATGCTAATAGTAACTGCCTGGGAAGATAGAGAATATGGGTCACAAACCTCTTTGGATTTTTCCTTGCCATGCTATCTCCCTGCCAAAAAATAGTTTTCAAATAGTCATTTAACCCCTTTACTGCAGTAGTTCTAGATTATAAAGAATTTTCAATGGAGAAAATGTTTGCTGTAATAATTGTGTTGTTACTGGATCCTAAAACAACCATTAAAATATCCTTCTGTTCCTCTTTGAAGGAGTACTTCATATTGTATTCTAGAAGAAAAAATAGTAAAAGGTCCTCTTTTTAATTATAAAAAAAATTGAACTGAATTTGCTTGGTCATTTAATTAATGAGCCTCAACATATTCACAGTGATTTCATTTATCTATTTTACAAAGTTACGTAATAGAAAATCCATGTGTGACCACAGTAATTAGAGCAAAATCAATTATAGCAAAAAGTTCACTAGGCCTGTCATGCTTTTGAAATTATTTATCTCTTTTCTGAATCTTTCATAGTTGGTCAAAGTATATGAACAGGCAGTTTTCAGAAGAAGAAATCAAAGCGGTCAATAGTCACATGGAAAAAATACTCTAAATCACTAATAATTAGACAAATTCAACTTAAAACAAGTCTGAGGTACCCACCTCACACCCATCAGATTAGCTAACCTGACAGAAAAGGAAAATGACAAATACTAGAGGGGATGGGAGAAAATAGAGACACTGATACACTGTTGGTGGAGTTGTGAACTGGTCCAACCATTCTGGAGAACAATTTGAAACTATGCCCAAAGGGCTACAAAACTGTGCGTACCCTTTGACTCAGTAATACCATTCCCAGATCTGTACCCCAAGGAGATCAAAGAAAAATGAAAAGGACCTATATGTACAAAAATACTGCAGCTCTTTTTGTGGTGGCAAAGAATTGGAAATTGAAGTCGTGCCCATCAGTTGGGAAATGACTGAACAACTATATGATTGTGATGAAGTACTATGGTGCTATAAGAAATGACGAACAGGGTGGTTTCAGAAAAACCTTGCAAGGCTTATATGAACTGATGCAAAGCAAAGTGAGCAGAACTAGGAGTACATTGTGCACACAAGGTAACAACAATATTGTAACAATAATCAATTGTGAAAGACTTAGCAACTCTGATCAGTATAGTGATCCACACCATTTCCAAAGGACTCATGATGAAAAGTGCCATCTGCCTCCAGAGAGAACTGATGGAATCTCAGTGTAGATTGAAGCATATTTTTTCCACTTTCTTTATTTTTATTGCTTTTTTTTTTTTTTGCAATGTGGCTAATGTGTAAATGTGTTTCACATAACCTCATATATATAATCAGTATTGTATTTCTTGCCTTCTCAGTGGGTGAGAGAAGGGGTGAGAGGGAGGGGGAGAATTTGGAACTGAAAAAAAAAAATTTTAATTTAAATAAATATATAAATGAACCTTGCATAGTCAAGTCTACACAACCAAGGTAAAGTAGTGGATTTAGTTATTATGACTAAGTTTGTACAGCTTTGGATAATCTTAAAAATAAATACATAAATGACTGAATAAATAAAGTGAGACTTCATTGGTCTTCAGTTTTTGCGGTGGGTTTGATCATCGTAGAGGTACAGTGGAATAAATACCACACTCAGAGTCAGAGGACCTGACTTCAAATCTTAACTCTCCTACTTATTTCTTTTGTGACCTGGGCAAGTTAATAATCTTTCTGGGTGCTTTGGACTAGATGATCTCCAGATCTCTTCCAGCCCTCAGTCTGGGGCTTTCTATTTCTGTGGGGAAGTTTTTGCCAATTTCTCCTCCATTTAATAATAATGATAATTTCTTTAATGCTTTACAGATCACAAAGCACTTTCCCCACAGCATCCTGTGATATTGGTATGGTACAGGTTTTGTGATCCATTTTACAGATGAGAAAATAGAGACACAGAGGTGAAATGACTTACCAAGGTCCACACTGGTAACAAGTATTAAAGTCTCCTGGCTTTAAGTCCTTTATCTGTAGCAAAGCTACCTCTCTAAATGTATTATGTTGTTATTAGTAGGATATTTGCGTTGTCATTTTCTTTCTTAACGTACTGATTTTTCTTTCTTTCATTGTCAGCTACTAGATAACTTAGTGATTTTTTTTTTAAGGCAATTGGGGTTAAGTGACTTGCCATGGGTCACACAGCTAGTAAGTGTCAAGTGTTTGGTCTGAGGCCGTATTTGAATTCAGGTCCTCCTGACTTTAGGGCCGGTGCTCTATCCACTCTGCCACCTAGCTGCCCCTACCTTAGTGATTATTAAAGGACCTCTCAAGGGTCAATCTTGTGGCAGGTCTAGGTGTCTTATTGCAAGGTAGGGAAGCTGAAGAAGATCGGGGTGAGCTAGGGGAGTGTCAGTCCAGTTCAAAACCTAGCCTTTGGAGCTCTAGAAAAGGCCCTGGAAAGAAGAGAGAGGCTGGAAGGCAAGTGACCAGGTTCTGGGCTTGGGTGGAGCACTGGGAAGTATTTTAATTTAGCTTACATTTTTCTTTGTATCTTTTACTTCACCTTTTAAATAAGTGAGAGCATCACATATCTTGTTTATCATAGCAACTAGAGAAGTGCATTGCATTGTATACAGTAGGTGCTTAATCAATGACTGGGCAGTATGTTCAGCGTATCATTTTTTGCAGCTAGCTCCACGATATCAGTTTGTAAAGAAACAAATGAAACTATGCCATCAGGTGATAAGGATAAACCCATTTTCTAAATGACTTCACAATTGTCATAATGATTTAAATATACCTATCCTTATATGAAAATATTTCTTCTAAAATAGTTGTGTGATTTTTTTTTTTTTTACTGAACTAATAGTACTCTAAAGCACCATTGAATCAGGAAGATGTCTGTCATTCATTAAAACTACGCTAGAATAAGGGATGGGCAGCTACATGGCACAGTGGATAGACCCCCGAGCCTGGAATCAGGAAAACCTAAGTTCAAATGCTGCCTCAGACACTTACTACACGTGTGACCCTGGACAAGTCACTTCACCCTGCTTGCCTCAGTTTCCTCAACTGTAAAACGAGCTGGAGAAGGAAATGGCAAACCACTCCAGTATCTCCGCCGAGAAAACCCCAAATGGGGTCATGGAGAGTCAGACACGACTGAAACGAGCAAACAACCACAAAAAGAATAAGGGGTGGGGCAGCGAGGTGGCTTAGTGGATAGAGCACTGGCCCTGGAGTCAGGAGGACCTGAGTTCAAATCCGGCCTCAGACACTTGACACTAGCTGTGTGACCCTGGGCAAGTCACTTAACCCCAGTTGCTTCACACACACACACAAAACAAAAGAATAAGGGGAAAGAGGGAACCCAACCCCATAATCTGTTGCTTATGAGAAACACATGTAAAAATGCAAACACACCCACCACTACCACCCAAAAGGAGAGACTAGAGCAAAAACAAATTATCATAAGATACTTTTTCCTATCGCATATCTTGGTCTAGAGTACTGATATCCTTGTTTTGACTGGAGCATATGAATATTAATTCTTTTGTTAAGGGAGTATTACCCTAGAATGCCTGAGTACTTTCTTTTCCCTAAGAACAAAAGTCCTGAAAATGTGTATTACTATTTCTTGTTAGTTGCATATATTTAAGTGTGTGGTTTAAAAAAAAAAAAGAAGAGGACAGTAGTGGTCTCAACACACTGACACCCAGCTGTTACTTTTTTGTATGGTAGGATGATTTATTTGACCTTGACTCTCCTTGCCATCAGTAGTATGTACAATGTAAAATGGCTTATAGTTAGAAGCTTCATGTAGTCCAATATGCATATTGAACACATTGAGTAATTTGTGGCTTTGTTCTTTCACCAAAAACTTTTATAGCTTTTCTCTTTAAAAATAGTTTTGGAGTAGTGCAAGATAGAAAAAGCTCTGGCCTAGATCTTACAAAGGATGGCAAATGAACAGAGCTGATTTCATTTTGGGCACTTTGCCCAGGACACTTTTAATAGAACATATAGTTACTCTAGGGATTCTGAATCTATGGTTATGTCAGACTTGAGCATTAATTCTTCAAAAAGGAATTTCACAGGTTATTAGACACTAGTTAACTTTCATGCAATTTAAGTTTTTGAAACTGGTTCTCATTTACTATGAATGGCTTGGCCTTCTTCATTAACGAAACATTTGGAATCATCTTTCTCACCAATTCATAATGTGGCTTCCAAATTCTTTTAAAATTTTTGAAGTAGAAAATCTTTTTCAGAGGGCCAAAAACTGGCACTGCAAGATTATTTAATATTAGAACTTTAGGTTAAGTCCCTTATGAATTGTCTGGCAATTTTCTTGCATATTCAAGAATCAGGTAGTACATTGAGAAAAACCATACTTTATAAATATTTAAATTTTATAAAGTAGAATATGTTTTTAAAATCTTAAAACTTTAATTATATCTAGAAGAATTAGCCTTTAAAACACTGAACATTTTAAAAAATAAGATAATTTCAAGAAAGATTCAATTCCATAAACATTTCCTAAGTGCCTAATATATGCCAGGCATTCTACAAATAATTATTTTGAATTGGCATGAATAGTTTCATATTTTTTGCAGCAAGCTAAGTTCTTTCTGTTGAAAATCTTCATTAATAAACTAAACTTAATAGAAGTATGATAGTATGTATATAGTTTTTGGTACACAGCAAAAAGCACCTGAAATGAGTAGCACTTTGGGTATATATGAGCTTACAAAAGAGGCGTGCTGTGTTATGCTCTGCAGTTTCAGAAATATCAGCAACTTTTCCCGTTGGTTGGAAAGTTTTCAGGTGCTTTCCTTAAAAGCCACCAACTGGGAGTGGTGTTATGCTGTTAGCCATGAAATTAATTCTTTTAAATACTCCACTGTCTTCTGTCCATGGCACTTGTTTTTCCAAGCTATTTGGCACAGACTTCATAAATACATATTCTTTCTGTAGTGATGGCACATTTGACTGTAATATCACTATATACTAGCAATGATAGCTAACCCCATGACATGATTTACCTCTATAAGTCTTCCTAGCAGCCTTGAGTCTCTTACAGCTTTCCAGCACTTAAAGGTACATTTTATCCTGATGACCCAGACACAAAGGTCATGGCTTCTTAGTATGTATGAATTTCCCAAATGAGAAATAGTAACTACAGTTGTTCATCTTCGTTTTTAATCCTAGTATGTCTCGTGCTGTGCTCCTAAAAAGAACATAGCCATTGACCACCATTTAAAATTGGAGCCCCCTTTCCCTCTTTGTCTCCTACCTATTCATATATTTCTTTTTAACATGTGAATAAATGAACTCCATCGTATAGAATGGGTACAACAATTCACAACTTACTCCAGCCATTTGTTTCTATTGCTGGAGCCTTATGACGGGACGACATTATTTTTGCTTTGGAGTATTGTAAAGCCTTTGTAAATAAAAAGCGCCAAAAAAAATAAAAATAAAAAGGACTAAGATTTCACACATTTGCATCAAATCTTGGGGGCTATTTAGGTGATCAATTAAAAACTGTCAAGAATATTTTAATTTAGCCTGTGGTTTTTAAGTATTTTTAAAATGTGGTGGTCACAAATTTCCTAATTTAGCCAAATGATTGCTGTCACCTAACTTTGTGACACATGAAATAAAGTTTTATGGCCTGTTGGGAAGTATAACAGCAATAATAATGAGTATTTATACCCACTCTAAGGTTTGCGGAGAGGTTTACAAATATAATCTCCTTTTGTCCTCACAACAATCCAGGGAGATAGGTCCTATTATTATCCCTATTCTTAAAGGTGAAGAAATTAAGGGAGACAGAGATGAAGTGACTTGCCCAGGGTTACCCAACTAGCTAAGTGTCTAAATCTGGATTTGAACTCAGTTCTTTCTGATTTCTGGTCCCATACTCTATCCACTGTGCCACCTAGATGCCTCAAGTACAAGAGAAAATAATGTTATTCAACAATTTCTCCACTCTGCAAATTGAATTACATGTAACTATATTCTTCTTTCTTCCAGTTTAAACGTTACGTTAGTAAACTTCGGAGTAAGAGTACAGTTTTCAAAAAGAAGCATCAGATAATAGCTGAATTTAAAGCGGAGTATGGCCTTCTGCAGAGGACAGAGGAGCTATTAAAGCAGCGGCATGAGAACATTCAGCATCAGCTGGTAACAGAACATTGTCCGTCTCTGCCCCGGGTCCTTGTCAACATAAGAGCAAGAAGATGCATGGATTTATATCTCTCTGCTACGTCAGCATGTTTCCTGATAAAGCCAGGACATTTGTGTTATTTGTTTAACTGCAAAGGAAAAAGCACTAGAGTCTGGGGGTTTAGTTTTGCCTTATGGTATAGAAACTCTTAAATAAGATTGGTGCCTTCTTTAGATTATTTTAGCCCCTACTTGAGCACATCTACTGATTTTGGTTGGCTCTCAGGGCAGATGTTAGAACCCAAAATAAATACAAAGGTGTATGTCACAATAGGACCCCCCCATCTTTTAAAATCTTGTCTTTTGACCGTACTAGTTACTGTCCAGGCTCAGTCTTTGGCATCCAGGGTCCTCAAATGTACAGTTCTCATCTACTATATCCACTTTCCTCCTTAATCCTCTGTATTTTCATTTTTTCCTTTCCCCTAACCAGTCTTTAGACACTGTTCCCTCTAAAGTTCTCAATGACTTCTTTCCAAAGTCCTTTGCATTTTTTCAGTCCTCATCTTCTTTATACTTTTTAATCTCTTCCAGTTTTTTGTGACCCTTCACACTTTTTAAAAGAAAGCATAGTTTTGCCTTTTTATGAAGCATTCACTTAATAGTTTTATTATAGGCAAACTTTTTTTTTTTAAACAAACTGCTGCTTTTGGCATCTGTCTTTATATATGTTAATCATACATACATACACATCTACAGCCTTTAATTTCCACCTTTAGTACAGATGTAAGTATCAAAATATAATTTTTTTTAGTAAATAAAAAACCCCCAAAATTGATGAAATTAAAATTTCAGGGGGGAAAATGAAAATCTCGAACCAACCAAAATTTGTCTGGCTTCCATGGTAGAAAAACAAAGTGAGTGGTTTCTCATTTCCATCATTTATGAAGCTACAAATAAGAAGGACATGTGGAAGCCAAACAGAGAGAGACCAGTGTTCACCACCTGAGGATTCCTTTAGATAAAGATGCTGCAACTCTTGTGGTGTTCTTATTTATAGATGCCGTTGATCATTAATGTGAATTTTAAATCTAACACTGAAAACACATCTTTTATATGCCAGTAAATAACGCAGGTAAATTAAGTGTGCTTGTACTCTCACAGGCATATAAATTTCTTGGACTTCAAGATGTGCAATGTACTTTTAGGATTCTCATTAAATTTGTTCATTTACCTGTTTGATGCTATGCCATAATTAAATCTGTGAATTTGTTTTGTGGATTTTCAGGGCTTTCATATGCATTCTGTGAGGTTTTCTTTTTTCTTTTCTGTGCTCACCAGCAAACCATTGAGGACAAAAAGGGCATCTCTGGCTACAGTTACACCCAGGAGGAGCTAGAGAGGGTATCTGCACTGAAGAGTGAAGTGGATGAAGTGAAAGGACGAACACTGGATGGCATGTCGGAAATGGTGATTCTATGATTTGTTTCTCCTCATTTATTGAGTGTCTAGGAAGCAGATGACAAACTGAAAAACAGTGCAAAAAAAACCAAAAAACCAGTTCTGGACAAAATAAAGAGGAGTGATTTCCAAGTGAAGTGTGACTGCATTTTCAGACCGCCTTTATAAAATGTTTTGATACTAATGAACAAGTTCTCTGTGGTACCTAGTAAAAATAATTGCAGGTCCAGTGTTTGCTTTTGGGGAAAGGTTCTAACTTTTAGCATTTCTCCAACATGTAATATTTTTCAGAGTTCTTCATCTCATCAACCTTTTTTTTTCCTTAATAGTATTTTATTTTTTTCTAATTACATGTAAATATAGTTTTCAACACTCATTTTGGTAAAATTTTGAGCTCCCTATTTCTCTTCCTCCCCTCTCCCCTCCCCAAGACAGCAAGCAATCTGATGTAGATTATACATGTACAGTCATGTTAAACATGTTTCCACATTAGTCTTCATCAACCTTTTTAAAAAATTTCCATCCTTATAATGAGATTATTAATCTAGTAGTAGCACATGTGTTCATGCTTTTTGTTCTGGTAACAGGTAAAAAAACTGAATTCACTGGTGGCTGAAAAGAAGTCAGCATTAGCCCCAATCATCAAAGAGCTAAGACAATTGAGACAGAATTGCCAGGTAGGTAGCACTGGGGGGAGACCCTGTCTGTAAAGACGTTGGTATTCTGTACTGCCACTTTGCTGAAGGAGTTGGAATTGTAAATGTGTTCTTTCCTGTTTACTGAGCCGAGTCATGGAAATTATGATTCATCAAAAATGAAGGAGTAAATTATGTGTCATTAAAAGGGTTTTGTGTAATTTATTTTACTTAATTGTTGTAGACTTTAGGTTATCTGAAGAAATTATCTTAAACACAAATCAGTTAGGTGATATTCCCAATTTAACTTTTATGCAAGTAAGTGCTATAAATATATAGTCACACTCTTCTGTGACCAGGTGAAGCCTGAGAGCCTGCTGATGTGGAATGGTGCCAGGCTAACTCCAGAATAATGAAGTTACTGTGTGGTATGCCATCATATCTTGTGATATGTAATGAGATGCCATTACTTGGAAGTTAGTTCTTACCACCCCCTTAAAGATTAGCAGACTGAAGGTAAGTACACTCCACAAATCCAGGTCATTTGGCCTCCACCATTTGATATTAGCAGCATTCATTTAATCTCTTCACATTACAAATTTAGTTTTGAATCCCATCTGTTTTAATAGTGTGATGTATGCCTTGAGGATATAACTCTAAAATTATCATTAGAGCCAACAGTCTTTCAGTGACTAAATAGTGTCAGCTTCCAGTATTAGGATTATTGAAGGTCCATGAAGCACAGCAAATTTAGGATAAATTTTATATCCTGCCATGCCCAAAATAAGTTTTAGCATGGAATAGGTAGAATATTCCTTAATAACTAAACTGTACTAACTGTGGAAAGTGATCTGAAATAAATGTAGTACTCCCTCCGGACTACTCCCCTAACTTGTTGGGAGTCCGCAGAGGGTAGTTGTTACAATTGATCTCTAGAGGATAACCCTGTGGGCCTGCATCCTAACACCGTAGCTCACAAGTCCCCATGTGGGGTGCTTTCTGTTAGCAGTCAGCCAGTAGATGCAGTTGGCCCTTAGCAAAGGCATTTTGCTAAGATAGCATTTTTTTTAAAGTAGCACATGTTCTGACAGTCACCTCACAACTCTGTCACCACAGGGCCTTGATATCTTTTCTGTACACATGAAGTTCTCACAAAGCACTACCCGTGGGTAGGTTGCTTAACTGGGCTCTTAAAACCTGCTCTTCCCCTGGGGATATACTGCTAGGACAAAGGGTTTTAAGGTATAGAAGGTCCCTTCCCCCACTTGTCCAGCCCACAGCTAGGCTCTAGTCAGTGCAAGTAGAAATCCCATGAAGTGGTCATATGCATTTGAATTCACACTATTAAAAGTTAAAATTATGCAAAATATGGTCATTGGTTCCAGCCCAGTGGAAATAGGCTGCATGAATAATAAATTAGGGTTGCTTATGTATCTGATGAAAAGGCATTTGAAATTTCCTTTGCTGTTCCTCCCATCTTTCTAGATCTCTGTTTATCTTGCTCTGGAACAGAGGTGTCAAACTCAGACAGAAACAGATCCCTGCAGGCGCAGGTGTCAGACTCACAGCCCACCAGCTGCAGGGTTTGGGCTGAGATGGCTGCTTTTGCCTCGTCACTTTGACCTTTGCTGACTCCTCTAACCTGACTTTACGACAATCTAAATTGGGACCTTAGAATTAGAGGGGGCTTTAGAGGTCACTTAGTTTACCTTCTCGCCCTTTGTAAAAAACCATTTTCAACACCCCTGACAGTTGGGTATCCAGCCTTGTGTTCCCTCATCCCTCAGTTTGCCTTGTGATTTACTCAACTGTGTAACACTTTGAGCCACCCTCTACTCCCAGATACATTCTCTTGGCCTCCCTAATACTGCTGTCTCCTGGTTCTCCTCCTCCCCATCTGACCATTCCTTCTCAGTTTGCTTTGCTGGTTCATCATCCAGATCACACCCCCTAAACGTGAGTATTCTCCAAGGCTCTGTCCTAAGCCCCCTACTCTTCTCTCTCTTTATCTTCTTGGCAACCTCATCAGCCCTTGTGGGTTTAATTATCAGCTCTGTGCCAGTGACTCCCAGATCTATTTATCCAAACCCCATCTCACTGCTGAGCTTCAGTTCTGCGTCACCAGCATCAGTGTGTCTGATGGATGCATTGGTGTCCTGTAAGAATCTCAGAACTCAACAGATCCAAAGTAAATCATTCCCCCAGATCCCAGCCCTCTTTCGTGCTTCTTTCCTCCTGCCAAAGGTACCACCATTTTTCCAATTTCTCAGGTTCATAACCTTGTGACTCCTCGCTTTCCCTCCATGCATCCTGTGGTTGCCAAAGCTGGCCATCTCTTCCTCCACAACATCTCTTGGATCTCACACCTTGTCTTTGCTCACACAGCCGTCATCTTAGGTGAAGCTGTCACCACCTCCTGCCTCGGTTATTTCAATAGATTCCCAATTGGCCTTTCTGCTCCAAGTTTCTTCCCCACTCGACTTTCCCCAGACCGTGTCACTCCCGTAGTCACCAAACTTCAGTGGCGCCATAATGCCTTGAATCAAATAGTAAGTATTCTCTTTAGTTTGTAAAGCCCTTGTCAATCTCATCTCAGCCTATCTTTCCAGACTCAGTGTACGATACTCTCCCTCCCACACGGCAGCCCAGCCAAACTTGACTTCTCTCTGTCCCTCTTACACTACACTCTACCTCCTGCCTCCATGCTTTTGCTCTAGCTGTTCCCCCAAGCCTGTAACACCCTCCCTCCTCACCTCTGCCTCATATCATCCCCCTCTTCTTTCAAGATTCCATTCTAGTACTCCTTTCTACCTTTTCTGATCTCTTCGGTTGCTAATTCCCTTCCTCTTAAGCTACCTTGTATTGAAATGTTTTGCGTTTATTTGTATTTGTTCACGTTCTTTGGATGCTGTGTATATTTATACATGTACATCTTGTGTCTCCCATTGGAATGTAAATTCCTTGCCAGTTCAGGTTGCTTCATTCTTCATATTTGCTTCCTTAATGCCTAGCGCAGCACCTGACTTACATAGTTCTTCCTTAATAAATACTCATTGGTTGTCGTGATTGATTAAATGCGTACTGCTGTCTCTCCCCAATGGAGTGTAAACTCCTTAAGGGCAGGGGCAGTTTTGTTTTTTGTCTTTGTTTCTTCCAGTGTCTAGCACATGACTTGTACATGTTAGACATTTAATAAATATGCATTCAAGTGCATTGAACCACTATAATTAAATACAAAATTTAAGATGGAGAAACCTCTGAAGTAGCATATACAATGTCATAGTATTGTCCTTGTTAGCCTAGAAAAAACATCTGAACAGGTCTCTGATGTGCAAGTTATATACCCTATTTGTCTGCTGTAATTTTTATATGTTGGTTGTACATGTGGTGAGTCACATACTGAATCATGTGCCTTAACAAATTTAAGTGCTTGGAAATGTTATAGGAATGTCATTTTTTTCTTTCTTTGATTACTTCCGTGGCCTTCTCTGTACATTGCCCCCGTCCCAAACTCTAGCAGTATAGTACTGTCTGCTTCTCTCTTCTCCAGTGCCACTGAATCCCCTCTCAAGTCAGAGGAACAATTTAGCAATCTAAGCATTTTCTGTTAAGATTCCTCCCATTTGGAAGAGCCTACAGCTACTTGTTTTACTCATGAGCTATTTCCTCTGCTGATTTCTGTCTACTACTGCTCAGTTTTTCCAGTTGGCTCCTAAAATCACAGCTGGAGAGCTGGACGAAGCCTTGGAGAGGGCATCTGAGCCAGCTTTTTATTTTATGGGTGAGGAGGCTAAGCTGGGATTACACAGAGAATAAGGATCAGAGGCAGGATTTGAATTCAGGGCCACTTAATCACGTTGATGAATGCTATGACTGTCATGAGTTCGTCCTTCGCTTTCAGCCCCAAAATAATCTTGATGTTTCTCTAGCACATTTTTAGGAAATTTCCCATGAATTGCTACCCTATTTCCTTATTAACTTGTATATTGTGATACATTTGACCAGTGGCATTGATTATAAAATAAAACATAGTGGAGCTGCAGTGCATAGAGCACTAGCCCTGGAGTCAGGAGGACCTGAGTTCAAGTTTAATCTCAGACACATAGAGCTGTGTGACCCTGGGCAATTCACTTAGTCCCAATTGTCTCTGAAAGAAAGAAAGGAAAAGAAAGAAAGAAAAATAGGAAAAAGTGACAAATGTGGGAAATAGAAATGACTGATCTGGGTCTATAATAAAATGCTTGTCAAGTTGGAAATTAGAATTAATGTCCATTGGGAGAAATATTGAATACATAAAGCACAGGTTTTTATTGCAAGGAAAATTAACATACTAAAAGTTTAAGTATGGTCCATTGAACATAACTGACAGATTTCTTATTTTTCATTAATAAAATCTTGTTTTTGCAAAGAAAAGTTTTAAATATAATTTAAAATGTATTCTGCAAAGTAGAGTATGTTTTTTACTAGTACTTAAAATCTTTCCTAATGCATTTAAGGTGATATTTCTGTGGGGTCCCCCTAAAACCTTAAATAACCTAATATTTAATGGTGCTTTTTTCCCCTAGTATTGGTCTTTGTTGTATACATGATGAGCTTATCAGTTTTAAAGTATAAAATCTTTATGACTGTTGAGTGGCACAATGTGATGGCACTGAGTAAACATTATAGAAACATTAGAAGAAAGTTTGTATGTTGTTTATTCACCTGATCTCTTAATATGCAACTTGAGTAACTGCCTCATCGGTAGTGATTCTCATATATCCCCTTGGTTTACAGAAACTATTCCGAGTCTAAGGCTCAGTTACAGGATTAATAAGAGCAAGTACGCTTTAAAGCTGAATCCTAGTTTTCATTTTCACAGTTCTCTTTTTCCTACCAGGAACTGACACAGGAGTGTGAGGAAAAGAAAACACAATATGACAGCTGTGCAGCAGGCCTGGAAAGTAATCGGTCCAAACTTGAGCAGGTGAGAACAATGGTTTTGACCACGTAAGTGTAATCGATGGCAGTCGCTCCTCCTGCTATAAAACACGTCCTCCAGCAGCCCTGTACTGCTGGTGGGCACGCGTCCCTTCCACAGTCGGTTGGTGTGCTCGTTTGCCCAGGTCTTCCTGTGTTCACTGTCCTTTGCCATGTTGGGCTGGAATCCATTCCCTGTGGAAGAGTCTTAGCCCAGCCAGCTGTCTTCTGAATCTTGACCTTTCTTCTCACTTTGATGTCAGTCTTTGCTTTATTGTGTTTTGGAGTAAACTAGCAGCTTTCTCTATAGTCATAAACCATGTATACCTGAAAGTGCTTACATCCATAGGTAGCATCTGTTGGTATTTCAGTTAAGTTAAAATAACTAAAGGAAAAATTGTTAGAAAATTATATTTTTAAGCTATGCTTAATGTAACAGAAGGTTGTTTCTTTTTAACGTGTTGAAGAATGCTACCCATTCTTACCCATTGTAGGAAGTTAGAGGGCTTCGGGAAGAATGTCTTCAAGAAGAAAGTCGATACCATTATACAAACTGCATGATTAAGGTAAGATAAGGAAAAATGAATTAGAAACTTTAGAGAGAGTTTTCATCAGCAGTGTCTCCAAAGCTCTCTCTTTCCATTTAGAATCTAGAAGTGCAGCTGCAGCGCGCAACTGACGAGATGAAGGCCTATGTCTCCTCTGATCAGCAGGAAAAACGGAAGGCCATTAGGCAAGTACAGTTCTTAATCCCAACAACTTCATTCTGATCTACTGGATTTCCTCAGTGTAGTTCAGTTAGAAAAGTCTTTAGTTCAGAAATGGGCATGTTCAAGTTTAAATTTTGAGGAATACTGTTTTGTTCCTGCTTACTGTTCAATTCTGCTCAACTGTCCATTCTGTTCAGTTGCTGGTTGAACCTTTTAAAAAAAAATTAAATTTTGCTGAATTGATCGATTGTTTTGTTGTGTAGTTATAACCTAAAAATCACTGGAAAATTCTCATGCCCCAAATCATTCCACTTAAATACATACTAGGAATATTTAGATTGCAGATTTCATATTAGAAGCAAAAGCAATTCTGCTCTAGGATTTTAAAACCTAGAAGTTTGGGATAAGAGGAAGAACACTGCCTCTGGAGGCAGAGATCCCCAGCGCTCCCCTGGCCCAGAGTAAATGCTTGATAAACACTTCTATTCACCCGCCTGGTCTGCTCTCGAAGATCTCCTGGCACTGCATTCTTATCTGAGAAGGTGGGACTAGAGCATTCTGAAGGTCCCTTCCAGGTCTCATTCCTGTAAAAGCTTGTCTGAGTGATGAGTCTCAAAGATAATTCAGGGGAACTTGTTTTACAGTAGCATGTTTCCAGCCCACCAAATGGTAGTCTGAAGTTGGAGCTGGACCAACCCAGGCACCACTCAGGCAGTCACAGCCCCGTGCAGCTTATTGGAGATACCTTCTTCATGCCATCACGATTCATCCTCTTATCCCGTGATCGAAAACCTTTTGGAAGCATAGAGCTTTACTTCTTTGGACACATCTCTTGTGGGCTAAGCCCCAGTTGTCTGCCTGGCTATTGCTTTGTGCCCCAGAAGTGGCTGCACTTTCAGCGTTCAAATTTTATTGATCACCTGCTGTGTGCAATGCCCAATAAACTGTGGTGAAGAATGAAAATAAGTGTACAAATTCTAGTAGCCTTTGCATGGCTTTGTTCAGCGCTTGATCATGCTGGGGATATAGTATGATAAGCAAACCACAGCATAAACACAAGCTGGTTTTTTTTTGAGTTGTCAACAGAATAAGTCGGAGTTTTCCCACTCTGAAAATAATTATTTTGCCTTGATCTTCCAGATTTGGAGTAAGGCTCTTTTGCCTTTATCCATATAGCAACAATTCTGAAGTGATAGTTTTCTTAGAAAGATAATGGAATTAAGAAACAGGGTTTCTTTCCAGAATTTAAATATCTTTTTAATTTGTACAGGAATTTAAGAGGGGCTCAAAGAATACTATTTATAAAACAAGTACTTTACTATGGCTACAACATATTGGACCAAAAATGTACTTATTCAGATGTCTTTATTGAATGTCAACTCAGCTCAAGTAAATCTGCATGATCAATGCTAAGGAATGTGAAAAGTTAATTTTGGCCTCTAAAAATAGAAAGTTTTTAAAAATTAAGTTACATTCCTTCCAATGTTGTCATTATAATTAGTAAAGAAGAAAATATTACTGCTGAACTTTCTGATCAGTTTTCGGGTTAAGATGCTTTACTTCATTCCTTTATCATAATCTCCTACCACTTGGTTGGTTTTCTTCCCTGCCAAAATAGTATTGTGTCAAGAGTAGAATTATATAGGGGCAGCTAGGTGGCACACTGGATAGAGCACCGGCCCTGAATGCAGGAGGACTTGAGTTCAAATCAGGTCTCAGACACTTGACACTACCTGTGTGACCCTGGGCAAGTCACTTAACCCTATTGACTAGCCCCCCCCAAAAAAAGTAGAATTATATGTAATGAGAACATTGAAACAGTGTAATTCCTTGTGTTATGGTTTCACCCATGTTTGTTTGACTATTATTGAGAGACACTTGAAAAAAATGTCAAAGATTTATAGCTTTTTTCTGGCACAACCACAGATAAAAGTGATTACTGTGGTTTAAAATTTGTGTCTAGTGTCCCAATTTTTATTTTGAAAAAAAGGACGTAAGTTTCTTTGTTGTTTTTGTTGTTCTTGTGGTTTAAAGAATTCTTGCCCTTTGAGAAACTGAAAAAATCTACAATAATTAATGATAACAAGTCACAGTTGTTTCTTAATATTTACAAAGTGCTTTCCCCACAATAACTCTATAAGGTAGGTCATGCAGATGTTATGATGTCCATTTTTAGATGAAGAAACAGACATAGGTAGAGTGACTTGCCCAAAGTCACAGTAGTGAGGCTGAGATTCAAACGCAGGTCTTAACTTTTCACTGTCTAAATTCCGATTTTTCATAGTTCTGGCACAGTCAGTGGATTGTTTTCATATAATATTTACTCTCCAAGAATAACTGAGCTGTGATCTAAAAGTTGTCACATTTAGTGAGATGATTACCGTTTGTTACTTAGTTTTAATTCAGTAGATGGAAAATGAACCTACTAAACTTGTTGTGGTTTACTTCTGCACCTCCACTCTTAGTTACTACAGACCTTCTCAACATTAAACAATTCGTAATTGGTTTTCCCAGTATTTCCTTGAACTTTAGCACCCTACATGACCTTGTTTACAGATTTACAGAAATAAAAACAAGAGTTGAGTTACTAACATTAGCCAAGCACATACCATTGGAGCATGAACTGCACCATCCTACACAGCTTTTTATAGCACATTATACTGTAGGAGCAGTAGAACTGGGAACATCCTACTGGCTATGAGATAGGATATATAACTGTGGTCATTACATTATATCCCCAATCTGTAGTTTTTATGGCATTTTGGCCTCATATCTATTCATTCTTTCTACCCATTTTTATCTTCAGTTGTATCATTCTTTGTTCTTATATCCTCAGCCCTTACTACAGGACCTTGTTCATAGTAGATACTTAATGAGTACTTTTGATTGATCCAATATTTTGTATCCTCTTAACTCTCACTGTTCAGCCAGGTCTGCCTCCCCATTTGTTAAATAGCCATCTTTCTTCACCTAAGACTGCTCTAGCCTTTTTTAAATTATTCCCCAAATTGTTTTCTAAATTTTATTTTATTCAAAATACAATAACATACTCTTGATCAAAGATAGCAAAAACTCAATTATTCCAGTCTTCTATTTATTCTGGATATGGAGCCCCAGTATGTGCCTGGTCTTCCAGGACATCTATAGCTTTGTCCCAACCCCACATCCTTTGTCCTCCTTTGCCCTTCCTACATCAGCCATTTTAAACCTCGTTGGCTGCCTCATCTTGTGATGAGCACATATTCGATTGTAATGGAACTTTTGTGTAAAAGCAGTTCAATATATGCTTGTACAGTGTCAGTTCTTTGTTTAAATACGAATTGTTTTAAAATCTTTAAAATTCTGGTGACATTTACAGGAATGTGTTAATGTTGTCTTAAAAGAAGATTGAACAGAAACAGTATTGAACATATTCGTTCTCTTCATTCTTCTGTGAGAGGCAGCATGTTGTAGTAGATAGTAAAGGGCTTATTGATAAACAGGCCACTCAGCCATTGAGAGCTCTCTCAGACTGCAGGACAGGCGAGGCGAGGATATAGATCACTCCGCAGAGGAAGTCTCTTGACTAGGAGTTCCCCACACCCATGAAATCACAAAATGTTCTTTAAAATATTTGTAATTTTATTTTCCTTCTTACGTTACCATTTACTGGGACTAAACAAAGTTGAGGAAGATAAAAGTACTTATTATTAAAATACTATAAGGGGACACTACTTCCTCGTATAAGCACGGTAAACTACATAGAACTTTGAGATAGAGATGTTAATGTTACTGAGTTACATGAGCAAATCATTTCAAAGAAATTGAAGCTAACTTGTTATCTTGGCTCCTTAGGGAACAGTATGCCAAGAATATTGCTGAACAAGAAAATCTTGGGAAGGTAAGAACACATTGTTCATTTGAAACCACCTGTCTACCAATGTACAGACTGGCAGTGCACAAGTCATGTTGTGAGCCCCTGTTTGGAGAGTACCATGTAGGATGCAGGCAAAAGTTCTATCCTTAGTTGATTCCCTTAAGGATTACATTAGCCTTCTGAATTTGTTTTTCATAATAGGGATAGCATGAATTGTTTTGAAAAGATACTTAGATGGCTTTCATATCACATTCCTGGTGGTAATCCAGTTAAGACACCCAAATAATGACACAATGAACAACCAACCCAAAGTTGAAATGATGTATTGACAATTCTTAATTGTTTTACTAATCAGTTAACACAAATCATAATAATCCAGAAACTAATGTATATATTAGTTTCATCTTTCTTCCTCATCAAAACTTTATCAGAGCTGCTCAGAATAATATTTACTCTCCTGAATGTTCCCAGCACTCCTTTCTCTTGCCCACCTTCTGGTGGAAGAATCATTGAACACTGAAATGTCCAAGAGATCAGTAGAAAAGATCTTGAGAATCAGGCCCTGCATGTATTTATAGCACTATCAACATTATTAAACTTAAAGATTTTAGCCCCTGTTGTCATTTAGAAATTATCTAAATCTATTAAAAAGTCATAGGTAACATTAAGAGTTAGCATGGGGAAATGGAAATACCACTGGAATGAGAGTTTGGAGACAGGTTCTGGCCCAGTTCTGCCGCCAATGGGCAGCACGGCCTTAGCCAAATCACTCTAATTCTCTAGGCTTCCCCTGTCTCCCTTCTGCTAAGTTTCTTTTCTTCTAACGTCATGTTACACAGTAAAGAATAATCTACACTGACTGTCCAGTCTTCACTGTGTAGTTTACAATCGAACATTGGCATTTGTGAGTCATTAGCATGGTAGTGACATGCTTGTGCACTGACAGCTAAGATTGTTGAGTTGCAGTTTTCTTTGTCAAGTACCATTAGGGGATTCTAATTCTGTGATTGAAATGTGTTGTAGTCTTTAACTTGTGTGGCAGTTGAGACTTTTAAAAACAAGATTTATTCATCCTTAGCTTCCTTAAAAGTAAAAATAAAATTGTTAGGCATTTAACATTTATACAGTTTAGTAATAACTGCAAAAATACCCATGCTTGTGTTGGTTTCTTTCTGGTTTAAACAATCATTTCCTTCTAAGAAATTGATGATAAACATCAGAAATGGAAAATGGTTTCCATGACAGCAGTGTAGATGATGGAGCAAATACGATGGACCACTCTCCCTGTATAATTTGGGAATAAATTTCCTCGATGTTAATGGGGAAATGAAAGGAACCCCTTGAAAGCAGATTTTCTCCCTTGCCTTAGTTAGAGTTCCAGGTTATTTTTTCCCTCTTTGTACTGACACTGTTATCCCTTCAGAGAAACAAAACAGCCTTTGTTATATTGAATAACAGGTGTTTTTAGCAAACTGTCAATATCTGCTTGTAGTATCCCTAATACAGACTTACCCCTGCAAATACACTACAGTGTCTCTGGGATCCAGGCAGTGGGTACACATTTCACCATCTATGACCAGGAGCAAATCACTGACAGACTCATCCATGGAATGAATATTGTAATACTTGCCCTGCTTTTGTCAGAAGGCTTTGTGAGGAAAGCACTATTATAGAAACGTGAGGAGTTACTATTATTTTTACAACCAACATGCCTGAGACATGCTGTACACTTCTTTTTCTAAATGTATTTTATCATTTTCTATTATTAAAATTTCCCTTTTTTGCTTAGAAACAGTATTACATAAACATAAATGTTTTTCAGTCTTCTAGTTCTTCTGTTGGCCTAAACTTAATTGGCTAGATATGATCTCAGAATTCTTCCTTGTCTTTCAGTTTGGGGATTCATTCTGGCAACTAAAGGATCTTTAACAAGAATTATTGTAGTAGAATTCAGCAAAGCAAAAATTGCCCCTCGTTCACCAATCAAGGCACTTAACCCAGTGCCTCCTATACCTCTTAAAAGTAGACTTCCCCTTCTAGGGCAGACCCCACTACTAAGCTGGTCTTTCCAAACAAGAAAGACACAGGACACTCCATAATCCTCTGCAGAGCTACCTGGGCTAAGCCTGTATCCCTACAGCTAGCTGGTCCTAAGACCACCCTAAGGATTTGGGAAGCACCATTTAAATCACTATGGACTATTTCAAGGAGGTCAGAAGTTAAATTTTGCCCCATTCTGGAAGCCTCAACTCACCTTCAAAACCTTTGTTAGTCCCACCATTCTTCAGTGGTCTCAGATTCTAAATGACATCCCACAAAGAATTTTTAAAATAACTTTACAAGTACAAACCAGGCGATTCTTATCCTCAAAAGACAGTGACAAAAAGATCTAGCAAGTAAACTATTGCGTAAAAGAATTAGTTGTGTTCGTACAGTACTTTTTGTCATCATAAGCTCTCAGAAACAGCAGGGGTACGCAGGTAAATGCTTAACTACCTTCTCTCCAAGAAATGTACTCATAACACACTGCAAAGTTTAAACCTTACAAACATTTCTTAAGTCTAGACAATGAACAAAACAATAAATCAGGGCTTGATTTGTAGTACTGGTGTTCACACTAAAAGTTTAGCCGTCAGCTCTCATGAGCCAGTTCAAGCTGGTTCCAGCACATCCAGGCACTTAAATGTTAAGATAACCTGAGAAGTGTTATCATTGAAGCACCTTAAACTTATATTTTTGTTTTTGTTTAAAACTATTTTTGTTAACTAGCATAAAATATAAATTTTAAGCAGTTTTAGTAGTAACATCCACTTAAACTAAGTGAGTTTATATGCCAGTTCTTGTACAGTAGTTTATAAAGTACGTTAAAATTATATCTTCTCAATTCTTCCTTTTTGCTGTTTATAGTAACTGTAGCTCTGGACCAAACCTAGCCCTTAGTTTATTTGGTCCACACAGCAAGTACTAAGAGAAGATGTTCTAATTTGTGCATCTAGTTGCAAATTTGCAATATAACTTTAAAATTTTTTAACAGGATGTAGGAATCCAAAGGGTTTTGTGTGAACTAGATTGTCGCTGTCTTATTTTTTGCGTCCATCTCATATCTGAATACCTGTATTCTTTTGGGGTTAATAATAGGTTAACCCCTCTCCCATGGTGGGTGGTTTTTTTTTTTTTCCTGAAAGCATTTTCACTCTCTTAGAATATATTTATTTCTTTTTCTTTTTTTTGTGAGGCAGTCGGGGTTAAGTGACTTGCCCAGGGTCACACAGCTAGTCAGTGTCAAGTGTCTGGAATATATTTATTTCTTAAACACTTTCTCTGTCTTTACAAATGTGTGTCTCTGTTTCTCCCTTTTGTTCCTCTGATCTTTCTTCTCTTTCTCTATATATTTATTTATGCAGTGCATTTCTTTGGGTTTCTCTATCTGCATGTCTGACCACTTCTCAATCAACCCTTTTCTACCTTCCTGTGTCCCTCAACTAGACACAATAATGAAACGATGTATTTTGGTTGTTTTTATCATATACATGTTTGTATTCTTTGTTCTTGATGCAACTCCATAAGCATTTATTGAGTAACCAGTAATTTTAAAAACTGCCACTGCCACATTTTTAAGTTATTCCAGTCCTTGATAACAAAAGCAGTACATATCGAGATTTTTTGCTTATCTCCATATTTCCTTTTGTTGTCTATTACTAGACCTTTTCCCTTTTTCTAGCAAAAACTGTTTGGAGAATTTTCATGTTCTAGACTCACGTTGAATGTTTCAAGCTAACCCATAAAAGTTTGCTTGTGCTCCTCTGCAAGATATACTCTCTGTCAACACTTTCATTTTTAAATTCATGATATCTCATTACAATTACATTTGTTGCTTATTTCAGTGATCTCGGTTTTGATGAATCCTACGACAGCCTGGATAGAGTTTAGCCTAGTAGTCAAATGTGTGAAATTCAGTATATTCTTGTGACTAAAAGTTGTACTGCTAGTTAGATTTATTTATCCTTGATATTTTGTAACAGAAACTTCGGGAAAAACAAAAAACTGTACGAGAAAGCCACGGTCCCAATATGAAGCAAGCTAAAATGTGGCGTGACTTTGAGCAATTGATGGAGTGTAAGAAACAGTGCTTTCTGAAACAACAAAACCAAACCTCCATTGGTCAGGTAATTCAGGAGGGAGGTGAGGACCGACTGATACTCTGAATTCATGTGTACTGTCTTTGGGTTGATAATAGGTATTAGTGATAATCTTTTCCCTTTGGTGTTCGTTGTTGTTTTTTTTAACTTGAAAACAATCTATCACTTTTTATAGAATATGTTGGTTACAAATTAGCTTTTCCCTAATGACTTTTCATGGAAAGTCATCTCAGGGCTTAGATTTGGAGCTTTGTTCAGTTTTTTTATTTAAAGAAATAGGCATTTTTTTTTTCTGTTTAACCATTAGTAATGTCTTCTGATTTTATTGGACAGGTGACTGAGTTTCACAACCTGAATATTTAAACATGTGCCCATTAAGAAACATGTAGTTTTATAAAAAAGCATAATAACCCCAAACTCTTAATGTTTTTCTAATCTTTTATTAACTTTAGAGGAGTCCTTTAGGAACTTTTCTCTCTTGTTTTGAAGAAACATTTATCTGAGGTTCATCAGTTCCTTCAGTTTTCTTCAGAGTTTCTTTTTCTTCTGTTAAATATAAGTAAAATTAAATTTATTTTAATGTGTTAATAGCTTTGTTCTGTTCATGTAACTTAAAGACCAATAAAATTTGTTGCAAGTACCACGACTGTTTCTTTTTTAAATGACGATAGGTACTAGTATCAAGATGTATCATTTTTATAGTAACTTCCAAACTGTATGGAATGGAATGGAAATTAAGGAGTATTGTATGAAATCATAATTTAGAGCTAGCAAGGATCGTTTAGTCTAACATCCTAATCTTATAAATGAGGAAACCAAGGCGGGGGAGGTGGTGTGACTGCCACAAAAGTCACACAAGTCACAAGAACCAAGAGTTAAAACAAGGTCTTCTGACTTGCAGTCTAGTGTTTGTCCCACCACATCAAAGTACTTGTCAAAAGTATTTTACGGTGAAGTGGCCTTAGGAACGATTATGCTAAGGGACACAGCTGTTATAGAAGTCAGCATCATTTTGTACACAGACAGTCGTAAATGGGATTCAGGAGAACGGGACATTATTCCAAACCCAACTTCTGCCTCATTTGGGCAAGATAACTTGAAACTGTCTGTACTTTGGATTTTTTCTTGCCTAGACTTTGAGGCTTTCAAGGGAGAGGACTAATCATCTTCTGGTCTTTCCTTTTTTATGTCTGCATTGGCTCCTGTAAAACTTTTTGTCTATACTTTTGGGCATGTGCAGATTGAGCTGATTTTAGCAGTCCTAAAAAATCATAAAGAATTAAAGCAGAAAGTGGGAGAAATTACTAGCTTAAGAATCAGAAAAACTGAGTTCACATGCTGCCTCTGATGCTTACTGTTTATATGACCCCGGGCAAGTCATTTAACCTCCATTTTCTCATCTGTAAAAGGAGCAGGGTTGGACTAACCGACCCTAGCCCTATGATCTATGATGTTTTCGGATTAGGTCAATGTAAAGTCAACACTTGAATTAAACTCATAACTGAAGTGGTCTCCTTTAAAACATTGGCATACACAGAAACACACATTCCTTTGAATGCTGGTAAAAAAACAATCGTTGACATTTATGTCACACTTAAAGGTCTGCAAAATGTTTGCATGCACTTTCTCCTTTGATCCTCACAGTAGGCATGTTAGGATAGTGACTGGAATATTATTATCCCCACTTTGCAGGTAAGGACACTATTGCTCAGATTAAGTAACTTGCCTGCATTCACAGAGCTAAGTGACTGAGGCCAGGTTTGAACCCAGACTTCCACAGATTATCCAGGTCCAAGGTCTTCTGTGTCAGAGTCATCTTAGTAAACAGGAAGAGCTTTTACCTTGTACAAGTACTGTTTCAAGTGTGGTTTTGAGGTCGGTTTTCTGTAATACAGAAAGTAGTGAGCTATATTTAAATTTGGATTTAAGAAAGTTTGGAAGAATCTTGATTGTGTGTAGTTCTAATAGCAGTGATAGCAAGAGGGGATGAAATTCATAAGAACAAGGAGCCAGGGTTTGAAGCTTTAGACACTGCAACAGGGATTCATCTTACTGGAATTTTTTTTAATAAGAAAAGAAATTTCCTGCAAGTAAAATCATGCATGAAAAAAACCATCTTTAGTTTTATGAGAACTTTTACTTTACCAAACTAGTTATTTTTGTACAATGTTGATTACTATTCTGTGGCTATAACCCAACAGGTAAATTAAAAATCACACTAGGGCAGAAATAAACATGTTTTATTTTGTGAAGTGAAAGCATCTCAGGGTAGAAGCTGACGTACATATGTGGATGGTGTGTGATCTGTGTTGGGAGTTTTCACAGAGAGAAAATTATAAGCCTTCAACTTAGTGACCTGTATGTTTTGTGTATCTATTCACACATACAACATATGTTCGGTAGACACACACACACATACACACACTGTTGCCTCATTGTGACATGACAGATAAGCCAGGTTCCCAAGGACTCTCTGCCAGTGTGGGGCAACCTCTAGCATGAGAAGCTAGAAAGGCTTTCATTACAGGCTCCATGACAGACCTTAAATCTTTCTCCATGTACTAGTCTGGCTGAGTTAGGAGGGGTCATCACCAGGTTGGATCCAGGTGATGAATGTTTCAACCACAGCAACTCCAGAAGGTCAAGCATTAGTGGAGCTGCAGTCTGTATTAATGGGAGATGGAAGAAGTGGCTCACATGAACAAAGTCACAGAGCCTTGAGGCACTGAATAGGAAAGCATAGGTGTGTGTAGGTACACATATAAATACATACAAATACATGCATGTGTGTGTATATTCAGTACTTTAAAGATCCATGTTGAATGGATGGGTGGATAGATAGATAGATAGGCAGACAGGTAGTTAGGTAAATAGAGATAGATAGATAGATAGATGGATGGATGGATAAGCATTTATTAAGAACCTACTGTATGTCAGATATTGTAGACAGATACTGTATACCTGCCAGATAGGTAGGTACAGATAGATCAGCAAGCACTTATTAAGAACCTCACGTGTTCCAGGTGTTGTCCTGGGAATACAAAGAAAGACAAAAATATAGTGCCTTGCCTCAAGGAGCTCGAAATCTCGTGGAGACAAAATGCAAACAACTATGCACATATGAGATCTGGACATTGTTAAAGGGAATTTCCTTGCTGTGAACTCCCTCCAGTAAAATCATAGACCCAAACCCTACCCCGCCCAAAAAAAATAGTATAGTATTTGTTTGTGTGTGTGTGTGTGTGTGTGTGTGTTAAGGTTTGAGAAAAATGTTAAACCTGTGTTTGGGACTTGGATTGTTATCTCCCTGTGCAGGATCTGAATTTGCTCATTTGACCCATTTTTTATTCAGTGTGGATCTCTTAGGGAAAAGATGGTTCACTTGCATAGTTGTGGAAGAATCGTAGGATCACAGATTCAGAGCCAGAAGGAACTTTGGAAGCCCTCATTTTACAGATGAGGAACCTGAAGAACAGAGATTTAAGTGACTTGCCCAGGGTCATAGAGCTAGTATGTATCTGAAATGGGTCAGGAATCCAGGTCTTCCTAACTCTGGGTCCAGAGCCTTTTCCACTATGCCCGCCCCCTTTGTGCTGGCCTATGAAAGGGAGTCTTCATAGAAGACTTAGCAGTGCCCTTTTCCTTTATTTTTTTCTTTTTTGGTGGGAGGTGGTGGAGATCTGAACCATATGAATAAATCACAGTCCTAGCAAAGAGGTAAAGTCTAGGAATTTTGTCCCCTTATATCATAGCTTTCATCCTTTGTGGCTACCCTACCTTTAAGAGCCACATGTGTAGTTCTCTCATCCCCAAGAATCTGGCACTGCTGAAGCGCTCTCCTCTCCTCTCCTCAGCAGAAGGGTAGTTTCCAATCAGTCAACAAGCATTTTTTAAGTACCTACTATGGAACCAGTTACGTTCTGTAACTGTAAGTGCTGTATCTGTATCTGTAAGTGCTACAGATAGAATTTTAAAAACAAGACAACCCCTGTCCTCAAGAAGCTTATATTCCACAGGGGAGAAGTAAATAGAAGATATATACAAAATTATTTGGGGATCACTTTCCAAGTGATATCTCAAGAGATATCTCTCCAAGAAATTGGCACTGCCTAGGAGCTCCCCTTCTCTTTATAGAAGGCGAGGGTGGAAGAAATCCCTCTAGTTGTCCACATTGGTCTCCTCTCCTGGCTCCATGCTTTGAGAGGCTGTGTGCTTCTGTTACTCTCTCCCCAACACTGGTCCAGGCACTCAGCATCTGGGAACCTCCTCATGAGGAATACGTTGAGAATGCCTTTCTTTCCCATGTGCCTCTGTCTCAAGGCAGCCGTCCATCCCCTGGGGAATCAGGTCTGCTATCATTTCTACTCTTCTCCAAGAAAGGAAAAGGCCAAGTCCACTATGAAGACCCTTCTTGATGAACGGGCCTAAAGGGGTGGCTCCTTCCACAACACATTGCCCCAGTGACTTGAGTGAGCCATTTAATTTCCAGTGGATCCATACTGAGTGAAGAATGAGCCAATGAGCATGTCTACTTCCTGATTAAGAAGATATATCGAAGCCCCAAACAAAGCCTCATTATCTTATAAGTTCATCAGGTTGATCAGGGAACTCCCCTGAAGGGTGCCCACACACACACACGCGCGCGCGCGCGTGTACTATTTAAAGAGCTCACTTATTGAATACCATCCTGAAATTATATGTATACATACATGTATATATGTCAATGTATGGGTATATATGATGTATATATCCTTAGAGAACATGATATTATACCCATATCAATCTCATGATGTAATATTTTTCTATTATAATATTTATTAATATAGCATTTAATAATATTTCAGGGTACTATTTAATAAGACATCTCTATTCCTCTTCCCACAAATGAAAAGAGTAGTCATTGAAAACCCAGCCCAGTGGATGTTTAATGTTTTCATTTAGCTTCCTACTGTCTCTGAAAAACATTCTTCATTTAAAAAAAAAATGTCAATGACAGATACTCCAAGGAGTATGGTAGATAAGTCTGCTAATCTGATTAGTGCTAGCCATATTCATTCTGCTTAGAAAGAGACTCACCTTGGATTCACCTTGTTGGCAGCTCCAACCGTACTTTACTAGCTGAAGTAGGAAGTCATCATCCCTCCAAGAAAATTGAAAAATCAAAGCAGCTCCATGGCCAGCTATCATTTTCACATAGCATCGATCGAGCTTAATAGCTTGAGTTTGGTGACTTTACAGACAGTGATTTGATTGGAGCGTTCAAAACTCTGACTAACTTGGGCAGGTCCTTTATAGATGACCCTTTTGAGAGAAGAGCTTGTTATGTTTTTGTTTTCTTTTGGGATGGATAACCTTACTGGGCATTTGGTAATATTATTTACTCATTCTGGAAAATAGTTTGTCTTCCTGGTGGGGGGGATGGAATGGGGAATAGCCTGTCAAAACTGCTTTTGCATTCACAGATTTCCTACTTCTAAGACTTAGTGCTGCCAGCATTTGTATGGGACACATCATAGGAACTGTACATTTCAAAAGGCCACTGCTCCTCTTGCTTTCGCTGCTCGATCAGGAAGAAATCCAACTTTGAAGGTTGTCTTTTATTTTAAAGAGTTAAAATAGTATTATTGATATTTGTTGTAGATCTTCATGCTCGCTCCAAAATAATATACTTTCTATTTTCAGTGTAGCAGGAGCTGGGTCTCTAGATAAAGGCCTAAAAATGCAGGGAAACTCAAGTGAGCCCAAAGAAGTAGCAAGTAATCCTTTCCTCTGCTTCTACTTACTGCCTTCTGTCCTGGGGGCTTCTCAGAGAGGGACAGTGAAAATGAAATGCCATTTCACTGAAATCCCAGAGAAGCCCCAAATATACCCCTCAGCCCAATTAGTTTGTCTAATATGCATGCAGTTCTTGGAAAAATGTAGACTCGGTAATTACCAAACCTCTTGGCTATCTTTTCGCCTGACATAATAGAGGAGCCCTTTCTGCTAACCTGGGGAAAACAAGCTGCAGAACATGTTGCTCAGACTTCTGAAATGTTTTCAGAATTGTTCTGAATTGAATTTGAAATGGGTGACAGGCCAAAGCCATCTTTAGGAAGAACAAAATAAAAGTGCAAATTGAAAAGTGTTTTTTGTTTTGGAGGCGTTTACCATAAACCTCCTTGCCTTGTCACCACCAGGCGTTCAGCCATGTTAGTGACCAATCTGTTGAGTGTAAATAAAAGACTTGTTTCTACAAAGGGTTCCAGGTGCTCACGTCATTTCTCTTCTTTGGAATAAAGGAGTGTTTAGCCTGAAGGAGCCAGTAAGACAGCACTCTAATGACTAACTCTCCTAAAGTTTGATCTATTATACTTTTTAAATCTTTCATGGTGTTGAAAACTCGATTATCAACTCAAGACGGCCTTCTTTGCCAACTTCATATTTTTTAGTGACAGACAATTCATAGCAGCCCAGGAAGGAAATAACCCAGTGCCTTTGGGGCCTGCGTATCCCCTCTGACCCCAGCCTAAGCCCCTTCCCTTTCTCTTTCCCCTGTAAGAGCTGTGACATAAATTGTATGCAGTCCAGGAGGTGGGTGGGTTGTCATGTCTGGAGATGATGGAAAGAGGTCATTTCAAATTATCTAGGTTTTTTTAATCTTTGACCCCACCCCCATCTCAAGGCTTAAAAATATACAAAGTTGACTTCATCTAGGGTTTAGTTCCAACACATTCTGGCAAAGAGATTAAAAAGTAAAATATAGTGCCAGAATGACATTTAAGAGACCTAGAAGTTTTCTGTTGTTGGGTTTGGTTTGTTTGTTTTTTTTACTCATGTGTGCCCTCTGTTGGTGATCTAAAGTGGTTCCATAGCAGAGTCCCTCTGAGAGCGTGCCATTTTCGTTTCTGGGTTGGTAGAATCATTTGGTATGCCACAGGCATGTGGAACTGTTGAGGGGAACCAGTATTCACCATTAGAAGCATAGGAGTTAAGTTATCCATATTTTCCCATTAAAATGCTAGTTTTGGCTTCCATCAAGAGGTAACGGCCAGTTGATTTGATAGTTGACTTGATCTTGGCAAAAGAGAATCATGGAGTTGAAAGAAACCTTCCAGACCATCTAGTCTGACCCTCCCCTCCCCCACTGCCTGCCTGACTTGGAGTCTTTTGCTCCGGGCTGAAGACATCGCGTTACACAGAGAAGCAGCTTAATGAAGGTATTTTGGAGAGGTCGTGTGGTGTAGTGGGTGGGTAGAGAGCCAGACTTGGAGTCAGAAAGACCCAGGTTCAGATTCCACCTCCAGACTCATAGTAGCTCCGGAACTCTGCAAAGGGCAAAACACTGCCAAGACAACTCTCTAAGATGAAAATGGAAAAGTAGTTGCTGATGTACATTGGAAGAGAGCACCTTCTCATTGAAAGTTCCCAACATCAATTAAGTCATGAGTCTAGGCTAAAAAATAAATACATTTATTTTACGTTTATGTGTAATTACATATAGTTTGTGTTTACATCTGTTTATGTTTATGTAATTATATATACTGTATATTTAAATAAATATATTTATTCATCTATATTTAAATAAATATCTTTATATATGCTACATGTTTAAATAGAGATGTTCATTTATATATTATCTATTTAAATAAATACATTTACTTACACTTACTATGGAATTAAATAAATATATTTATATGTTATCTATTTAAATACATATATTTACACATACTATGTATTTAAAGAAATATATTTCTATATTATTTATTTAAATAAATGTATTTATTTCTATATTATCTATTTTAATAAATGTTACTGAAGCTCTTTGGCTTATGAGGCAGTCTGTCACTTTATTGTATAGCCCAGCCATGTTACCTTCAGTTCTTTTGAAAAGGAGTGGAAGATTAAAAAGGGAAGGGGAAGGTGGAGGAGCGGGACTGAGAAGAGAAGAGATCTGTAACACAGTTTTCCAATGTAAGAAGAATAAAATTAATAGTTGCAGGGTTTTTATTTTCCAGAGTTCTGGAATAAATATTACACAGTGGAAAGAAGAGGCGATAGAGTGACCAGTTCTGTCCATTAAGACCTTCTTCCCAGGTCATCACTGTGGCATGGAAGTGGCCCTGGGTTTTCAAAGGCTGTGGCAGTAGGGAACAGAGTTCTAGCAGGTCCTTCCAGGCTAGAATGGTTTAGATACTGGCCCAGTATGTTTGTCTAAGAACTACCCTGGCTAAGTTTGAAGAGGCTCATTAGAGGAGACTAGATTTAGGGCCCAAAGCAACTCTTAACAGCTGTCTTCTGAGCCATAGAATGGGGAGAACCATGTTAGTTAGCCAGATGTCAACCCAGTCTGACCCAGTTTCACAGAGCATTTACTCATCACCCACTACATATAGTGGCACCATGCTAGGCTCTGAGACTACACAAACATTACCTGAAATGTACATCTGTCAGATGAAACATGATTATTATAGATCATTATAGATTTGGAGCAGATTGAAACTTCATATTATTTAAATCATTTTTTGTGTATTTATTTATGTGAGTATTGAAATAGACAAAATAATCCATTGAAATACCAGAAATATATTTTACTTAATCACGTAAACTCTTCAGAAAAACATTTATACTTTTCTTGTCTCCCCTAAGTAGAAATGCTGAGTCTAGACAAAAGAAATCAGTAAGGTGAGTTTTGTCTAAAAGGAGAGTTCAGTATGTACGTGAGAGAGAAAACAGAACTCCCTTATAACACAGATGATTATTACTATTATTATTATTATTATACAGATTCAGTTATTTTTCTAATCAAATCATTTCCCCTGAAATATGACCTACAATCAAAGTCTTCTATGATATGGCTAACCAGTAAGCTAGGTGTTAGCCTTTCAGTTCAATTCAGTATTAAAACGAGGTTATTTCATGCCTACTATGTGTTGGTCACTGCTATATACAAAGGTGGAAAAAAAAACCAAGGTGTCTGTCCTTGGTATCTTTCATTGAAATGGGGGAGGGGACCCTCATGAACACAAATAATCTTAATACAAGGCAAGAAGATTGTGTTAATAAGGGCATAGAAAGACTTAGCCAAAGTACTCCAAGAAGACCCAATGAGGGAGAAGGACTGAGTGGAGGGTAAGGCCTCGTGGACAGACAGAGCTGTGAAAGGAATCTATTTCAGACAAATGCCCCAAGTCAGGAGAAGATAAGATGGTGGCAGGAGTTCAGTGCTGCTGAACAGAGCGTAAGAGGGGAAAAATGTGAAACAAGGCTGGAAAAGTGCACTGGAAGCACATTATGGAGGGCCTTGAATGCCACGCTAAGGAGTTTGCATAAGCCATGGGAAATCACTGAAATCGGAGCTGCAGAGCAGCATGGTTAACCCTGGGGATTAGGAAGATAAATTTGTTAGCTATACAAATATGGATTGGAGACAGGAGAGATCTGACCAGCACCAGCTAGGGGGCAGGGGAAGCAGGGTGCGGACCTGAACCAGAGTGAGATCAGTGAGAGTGAAAAGGAGGGACGGGAGAAAGATGGTGCAGAGGGTGAGAGGGCAAAGCCAAGGATGAGGATGGCACAATAGCTGACATTTACAGAGTGCCTTAAGGTTTGCTTTGTAAATCTCATTTTATCCTAACAATCCTGGGAGGTAAGTGCTAATATTATCCCCATTTCATAAATGAGGAGAGTGAGGCAGACAGGTCAGACGACTTGCCTGGGATCACACAGCTGATGTCTAAGGATGGATTTGAACTCAGGTTTTCCTGACTCCTGGTCCAACACTCTCCTCTTGCCCCACCCGGCTGCCTCTTAGATAATTCCAAGGGTTGAACAAGTGGCGGGTGCAATGCATAGAAATCAGAAAGTTGGAAGAAGGGACAGTGTTAAGGGGAAAGATGATTTTAGTTTTAGACTCGAGTTTTATGGGACATCTAAGTAAAACGATCCAGCAAAGAGTTAGAGATGTTGGGAGAGCTCAAAGGAGAGATTGGACCTGGAGATGTAGATAGAGGAGTTATCTGCTTAGAAACATCCTGGTATTTTGGGGGTTTTTTTATATTTTTAAGGGGAGAGAATAGAAGTTGCAAACCATTTGAATGTGCTATTGATTTCTGGCAAAATTCTAGGACATATTAAAGGGACAGCTAGCAGACATCTAGAAAAGATAATAATGATCCCAAAGGGCCAGCCTAGCTTCATCCCAAACAGATCTGACCAACTGTATTTCCCTTTTTTTTTTTTGGTAATACAGGTTTTGACTAGATTAATAGAAATGTGTATATTATAGTTTACCGATATTTTGTGCAAAATGATCATTGAAGCCAAGCTAGTGAAGAGCCTTGAGTGTACTCCATGTGAGGATTGATCAGTCAAAATATGTAGGCTGGCGAAAGGAAGATTTTGGAGGGGGTGAAGGCCGCCTTTCATGTGGAGGGAGGGATAGTACAAGTTGGCCTGGATGATTCCTGAGACACCCCCCGCCCCTTGGCTCTCACATTTTGTGGTTCTGGGTAGACGAGGTTGCTAGTAGAGGGAACAGGAGGAGAGGAGAAGAGAATCAGTCAAGAAGACAGCCTTGTACAATCCCTGTACTTGAGGTTCAAGAGGATGGTGGACCATCAGTGAAGGCAAAGAAGGCTCATGGTGACACAGGTAGGCCATGAAGCAGGAGGGGACATGAAAGCCCAGGGTCGCAGAAGCTGGCCTGTCCCTCCAAACAGACTTCAACCTCTGCACTAGCATTTTCTGATATAATGATATATGTATTTTGAATTTCCTACAAGATTTCTAAGAACATTTTTTCACTGCCATGACAGTTACGATAAGAAAAAAAAATGTTTTGGCAGCTAGGTGGTACAGTAAATAGAGTGCTGGACTTGGGGTCAAATCCTGCCTCAGATACTAGCCGTGTGACCCTGGGCAAGACACTTCACGTCCCTCAGCCTCAGTTTCCTCTTCTGTAAAATGTGATCGTAGTAACACCTACCACACAGAATAGTTGTAAGGATCGAAAGGGATAACGTCTAAGTAGTCGTTCAGTCGGTTTTTCAGTTGTGTCTGACTCTTCGTGACCCTGTCTGGGGTTTTCTCAGCAGAGATCCTAGAGTGGTTTACCATTTCCTTCTCCAGCTCATTTTATAGATGAGGACACTGAAGGAAACAGGGCTAAATGACTTACCCAGGGTCACATAGCTAGTAAGTGTCCTGAAGCTGGATTTGAACTCAGGAAAATGAATCTTCTTGACTCCAAGCCTAGCCCTGTGTACTGTGGTGCCACTTAGCTGCCCCAACAACATGTGAAGTGCCATATAAATTCTAGCTGTTATTAAAACAAGCTTTCAGAACCGTACTTATATATTTGCACACTTGGTTGTCTTAGATAAGAAGACCAGGAATCAGTTAAGTTTTGAACTGAGCATCAGCTATGTGGCCCACACTTTGCTTGGGTCTACGTAGAAGATCCTGTTCCTTGCTTCAAAGAGAGTATGTTGCTATTTATTCTTATGACAGGATTAATCTACACAAGATAGTAACAAGCAACAGAAGGCAATAGAGTCAGCGGTCCGATTTTGTAGTCCAGATGAGCGGGAAGCCAGTGAATGTCGGTATGGAAGAGGTGCAACATCAGCCGGGCTTTGGAAAATGACAAGCGTTTTTCTCAGCAGAGGGGAGAATTCTAGGAGGAGAGAATGATGTTTATAAAGGGCTCACTATGTACAAGGCCCTGGGCTAAGTGGTGGGATACAAAAAGGAAACATCACAAGTCTGCCTTCAGGGAGCTTCCAGTCTAATTGGAAGAACTTATAGTAGTCAACAAGCAAATCTTTGTACACCTTCAATGTTTGCACAACATAGCACTGTGGGAGATACAAAGAAGTATGAGACATTTAAAGCCTGGCTGGGACTACAAGGTGTGTGTGTGTGTGTATATGTGTGTGTGTGTCTAAGTGCCCGGGATTGGACCTGTGATTTTATGAGCATTGGGAAATCCTGGATGAGAACACTCCTCCTACTGATGCAACCTGCCACCTTCTCTCCAGCTTGGAGCCTTCCATAGGAAGTAGATGTCAGAGGCAGGCTACTGAACAAAAATAATAGAGTACAATATAATTGCTAAATGAGTGATAATAGGTGCTTTAGGAGTTGAAAAGAGAGTTCACCGTTAGTTGGAATAGTCAAGGAAGACCGTGGAGGAGGTGAGATTTGAACCAAGATCTTTAAGAACAAATATGATTGGGGCAAAGGCTGAGGAGGGGTAATGTGAAGGACATCCTTGGGGAATGATGAGAAAATCAGTTCTATCAGAGAGAAGATTTCCATTGGAAAGTCATGGAAGATAGGGTTGGCAAACATTGTTCAAGGACAGAATACAGCAGGTTTTTTTATAATGTCATGAACTGTCAGCCACTTGATCTGAAATCACTAAAATTATCTTTAAATATTCTCCACTTCTTTTTAAATGGAATAAAACAGTCATACCCTGAAGAGAAAGACCTCCACTAGAATGGCAGCTCCTAAAGGCAAAGCCAATGTCTTAATCAGGACCTGGCACCATCCCTGGCACGCAGTAATACCTGATGTTTGTTGAATAAATGAAGATATTTATGTGCTAGATTAAGAATCCTATGATGAGGAAATAGGATGTGAGACGGTGGTGTTGTGTATATCATTAGGTTATCATCATGTTATGTCCAATCAATTGCCAGAACTCACTGACTCCAAATGTGTGTGATCACAACTCCTATTTTTTTTCTTTTGCTGGTAACTTTTTTTTTCCAGATTTCTGAAAAGTACCTAGTCACTTTTTGCAGTGACAAGGGACTTATTGATGCAACTATAAAGATGAAAAGCTGTGTTTTTATTGGGAGGATGTTTTATTCCCTCCCCAAATTTGGTTAAGATTTCCTCCATTTCTGAGGAGCCACAGGGAAAATTGGAAAGTAGGAAAAAACCTCAAAGCTTTTGTTGTTTCAAAGGGCTTAGCAATTTTTACTGAGAGAGGGGGAATAAACAGTCTTGATGTCCTTCTCACAGCTGCCAAAGATATTCTCAGCCTTTAAAGAGATGCACTTGCAAGTGACTTGGGAGTGTCAAACTAATGTCCAACTTTTATTCTGACACTTCTTAAAGAATTTGATTGAAACTATATATGTCCAGATAACATTCAGCCAAGTGCCCCTCTTGCGTTTGTTTCAAGATATTTTTGGAAACAACAGAGGCGACCTTGGACTCAGCTGCTTTTCCAATTTAGGACTTCTCTGGGGCTGCTGAATAATATTTCTCAAACACTCCGAATCCAGCAAATGACTAAACATTCATGTATAGTGTTATCTAGTTTTCTCCCCCCACCCCATATGTTCTGTTGCTACACGCACCTATTAGCGTTCTAATCATTGCCCTCAAAATGTACTTATAAGCACATGCACTTTCCCCCAGAGTACCTCTTGGTAACCTTAATTGAACTATACTAAAATATATTCATGTGTATTGTGTATATGTATGTGTGTTTCTCTGTGTGTGTATAGTTTGTGTACTTCTTACAAACAAAAAGTAACTGGGAGTTAATTCCTTGTCTTTTGTTACTAACATCAAAAGTCTGGTCGGAAGCCAGGGTTCACAGGGACTTGATGTCAGGTCTAAATGAGGACTTTGGTCATTGTGACAGATCTCTTTCAAGGGGCGCTGCCACCTGTCCAGATCATAGGAGAGAAAAAAATATTGCTGACCCTAACCTCAAGGTTAAACTTTGTGCCCTCTACATCTCATCTGAGGAGACTGAAGTTTTCTTCTGTCTTTGGAGGTGACATTTTTTGCATTTAGAGTTTAAAAAAAAATTTTTCAGTTTATCAGTTATCAACTGACTCTTCTCATTTGCCCTGACAGCCATGGGGCTGGGTTATATAGGCCTTCAGATAAGGCAGTACTTCAAAAGAAGGAGCATTATGGTGGTGGTTTCTGTTTTCCCTGAGTCGCCCAAGACATTCCAGTCAAGGTGTGTACAGTTATAGAATAGACTCTGGGTGAAGCGGGTTCATGGGATATTCTCAGTAACAAGGTAGCATGAAGTCCGGAAGTCTTTAGGCAAAGGCTGGAAGGTCCTTTGTCCCAGGGGTTGCAGAAGAGCCTGCTGGTGAGGTACACATCAGACCATTTGGCCTCCCAGAGCCCCTCTGATCCTGAGATTCCAGAATTCCATATGAACATACACACTCATGGAAATATATGAGCATGTGGACCCTACGCCCAACACTGAAGAATTCGTTGTTCTTGAAGATGCCTCGTGACTTGGTCTGGAATCAAATAAGATGTCAGCAGGAAGTGATCACACCCATGATGACCAAAACGTATTCCCCACTTAAGGCATTTTAAAGCATGCTCTTCCAAGTCCCAGTGGCAGTGGTCTTTTTTCAATTATCAAAAAACTTTATGTCACCATCACGCTACATTTCATTTTTTTCAAAAGCCTGTGATTTTTTTTTTAAAAAATCTGACATTTACTCTTTTATACAAACAGGTTTTTCATGGGTGTGGCTTCCCTGTGTAAATTTTCATTCTTTTATGGATGTTGAACTGGAGTCTGAGCTAATTCACTCCACTGCCCTGATTAAATAAATAGGAGCTGATCATGCCCTGGTAATGGGCTTTACAGGCTAAGAAGGACAGTTTCCTCTTTCCCGTACCACAGACTCTTCCATCCACTCATATGCTGTTAGGTTGTCAACATGTATTTTTAAAGCGGGAGGGAAAACAAGATGATTTTTCTCCATTCTACAAAATGCTTCTAAGATCCAAGGACTCTTTACCAGGTGAAAATTGAGTAATTTTTAAAATCACAATTTCAGAGTTGGAGAGGACATTGGAGGCCACCTAAGCCAACCACTATTTGAATAAGGCTGTCGCTGACAAGTTGTCCTTCCAGCTCTTGTTTAAAGGCCTCTGGTGAAGGGGAGACCTCTCCTTCCTGAAGTCTTTGCTGCTCTTTCCCCCTCCCCCATGTGTGAAGGCTCTCTCCTGCCTCAGTTTCCCTTATACTGTGTGTGCCTGTGCTATGTCTTCATGTGGTAATAGGGGATTCCCCCTCATTGGAGGTCTAAAAGCAAAGGCACGCTGACCACTTGCTGCATATGTTGAAAAAAGGATCCTGGTCCTGACTCAGCTGAGTTTCCATGGCTTCTGGGACCCCAGGAATTTCTTTAAAAATGCCAGCAGTAGAACGTCAGCTCCTTGGAAGCAGAATTGTTTCATTTTTGTCTTTGTATTCCCAGCACTTGGCACTGTGCCTAATATATGTCAATGAGCACGTGAGAGAGGAGTCTGAGCACGGAATCTCAGCAGCCCCCTAGCCCAACCCCTACCTGGCCACGGGTCCCTTCTGCAGCATTCCCAACGAGGGTGCTCCAGCGTTCCCTTGAAGACCCTCCAGTGAGGAAGAAGCAATCGCTTCCCAAGGTAATCCATCCGACTTTGGGACAGCTCTCATTTAGTAAGAGAGTGTTTTCTTATATCACACCTAAATTTTCTTCATGCTAACTTCCATCACTTCCTATTCTGTCCTCTGGGGCCAAGGAGAGCAAATTTGAGCCCTCCAACCACATGACAGCCGCCACGTCCCCCAACCCAGATCTCTTCCCCAAGCTGAGCATCTCCACTTCCTTTGGCTAATTCTCTTATGGTGTAATCCTGGAGTCCTTCACCATGTTTGTGGAACTCCTCTGGATGCTGTCTAGCTTAACCGTGCTCTTCCTAAAATGTGTCCATTGACTCATACTCAAATCAAGCTTGCTGTCCACCAAAACCTTCTGAGCTTTTTTGCATACGTTGGATCACAGGGTCATAGGAGCATGAGTTTAAAGAGAGCAGGGACCTCAGAACTCTTCTTACAAATAAGGAAATGGGTCAGAGAGGCTGAGCATCTTGCCCAAATTCACATAAGTAGTCGGAGAGCTGGAATCAAAACCTGTGTCCTCAGACTTCAAATCCTGCCTTCTTTCCACTCCACCCCTTTACTGCTTCACCAGGTCTGTGCTATCTTGGGCTTTTGAAATTGATTTTTCCCCATTTAGTTATTTATTGATTTATTCCCATTAAATTTCATCTTCTTTGATTCAGCCCAAGTGTAAGTTTATGTGAAGGGACTGTTCATTTTCAAAACCAAGCTGTGTCTTTCATTCCCTAGGAACAAACACAAAGCTCGAAGCAAAGGAAGCAAAGTGTTTCCTCGGGCAGTTAGGCTAATTGTATGTACCAGTACACTTTGGCACTAGGACCTCTATCCAAACTCTCTCTGTCCCCAGAAACTCTGAGTCAAATGAATGCCTCCTTTGATGTTCAGTGGAACTGATTGCTTAAGCATAAGCACCTCTCTGTCAACCTGCCTAAGACAGGAAAGATTTCTAGCAACTGCCACACAGACCTGTTTCTCTAAACCCTTACTATCTGAGCCTGCCTCCTGAGAAATCCATACTCCGATACCTCTAAGCTTGTACAGAATCAGGTTTATCCAAATGTTTGGGGTGTCACTGGATCAAGGACATTCTTTGTATGCCTATAAATCCTACATTGGTCTTTCTCCAGGGTTAGACCAAGATGTGCTTGTTTACTGGGAACAAATCTAATGTGTTTCCAGCAAAAACTTGTAAAAATTCTTTCTCCCTCTGTCTCTTCCCTTCTGCATTTTCTTTTCCTCTTCTCCTTCCATTTTATCTCCCTGTTTGAATGCCTTTTTCATTTATTCTTCTAACTCCCTTTTTCTTACACTATCACCCTTGCCTTAATAATCTTACTCTTCTTGCTAGAGACAAGTTAGATTTCTACCTTCTTAAGTTGTGATTGTTTCTAAGGGGTCACCAGAGTTGGGCAAAGAGTTTCTTTTTCATTTGGGAAAAAAATGCAATTGTGACTCATCTCTCTCTTTTAGAGGAAGATTTAGATTAATTCAGTTTCCCAGGGGCTTTGGAAAGTGCTTTGAGCTCTTAACATGAGGCTGCTCTGTAAATACTCAGTGAACTGATGTCTCTTCTCTGCAGAACTCTAAAGATCAGCTTAGTGAAAAAAAAATCTGTCCATTGTTTCTCTGGTTCAGCACTGTCACAACCAGGGATACAACTGGGTAGATTTCATCCTTCCTAGGGTGTGATTTCATTGGGGAGATGGGGCTAACACTGATTGCCTTAGCCCCGTGGCAGTCCATGGCAACAGGTAGCTTTTTTTTTTATTTTAGAGCCTCTGTCATAATGGTGGAGATACCAATAGGCCAGAATAGCATATGTCGTCTTGATCGCAGGCTAATTTCTAGGATGTCAGGGACGCCTAATTGTTGCTGGTGTAAGATGAGGTGGTATAATAATTATGAACAGCATACTGGACTTCAAATCAGGGCTAGTGCATTTGCCCAAATACATTTGACACTCACCTGATGACATAAATAGAATATCCAGGGGCCCATCCCATGAATGGACAGAATTGTCTTTCACCAAAGAACATGGAACTGCCCATTTCCCAGTGGACTCACTCAGCCAGGCCTGGGCATAGAAGGGAGGCCCCAGAGCTCTGCCAGATGAACCCTGGTGGCTGAGGCTTAATCCAGGGGGTCTGTGAACTTGTTTTGTTTGTTTTGATAACGATTTCAACATAATTGGTTTCATTGGCAATCCTATGTATTTTAATGCATTTAAAAACATTGTTTTGAGGAGCCTTTATCAGACTTCCAAAAGAGTCCAGGACACCAAAAAAAAGGTGGAGAGCCCCTGCTCTAGAGAAACGAAAGGGAACCTCATTCAGTTTCACAGCTGCCACGAGCCATTTGCCCACGCATCTCATCTCTACATCCTGTGTTCAGGCTTCCACATCCCAAAACAGAGTCACTGTCTCCCAGCTGTGATTTAAGTTCCTTGCTAAACATCTCATCTCAGAAGTAATTCCCACCAGACTTAGTACATAAAGTGTAGAGGTGCTGGCCTCTTACCATTAAGATAGGCACAACAGCATCTGCCTGGTGGCTTTTTAAGGCCCTGATGATGCAGAGGAAAGATATGAAGTGATTGTGCTCACAGCTGATCTCTCTTGTGAGTGCAAGGAGCAACATGAGACTTTTCATATGTCACATTGGATTGTCAGAGAAACTTAGGCGTAAATGTTTCTATTTTGGAAGTTTGTTGGCGATCGGGATCAAAAAAGCCCTTCTTGGCTCTTAGCATCGGTGCCTGACTCACAAGATGGATTCCGTGACCTTTCCAGTTTGCTAAAAGGGGAAGCCGGTGGACGGTGACACTAGTGAACAGATGAATTTGCTTGAAATAACATCAGTCATTAGCTCAGAAGGAGGACAAATGGCCCAGTGGTTCATGTGCCAGATTTCAGGTTTGTTTCAGAAGAAAAAGTCTGATGAAAAACTCTCCGTTCACGTAATAGAGATGTTTCAGGTCGCAGACTTAAACTTTCCCTCCTCACATTTGTTGCAGACTTGGACAGGGACCAAGAAGTGAAAATTATTGCAGCGTGAGGCCAACTGAACTGTTTTCATTTCTCCATCAGTGTGGAAAAGAAACAAAGATAAATGTAATCAACAAGGTTTGTTTTTTCCTTAATTACACTTTAAAAATCTCTCCAGGTCCATGTCTGTATTTCCCTAGCAGAAGAAAAGGAATTGTTGAATAATGCTAATTAATTGGTTGTTTTAGAGCTCTAAGCCTCTGGACCGGCCTGTCACCTGTACGCAGGCAGTAGGCTCGTCGTCTCGGCTGTTCCAGGACACAAGCAAACATGCTTTCTGACAATGAGAAGTAAGAGGAAATGTTCTCATTCAAGCTTCCAGGCTCCCTTGACAATAAATCACTGAGACAGGTGTATAAAATAGGGCTGTCTCAGTGCTAGGAAGACTATTTGACCCTAGATTAGAAGCTCAACTCCTTATCACGTCTTGCTGTGGTCGTGGTTTGTCCTTTGTTCTGAAAGAGGACCATGATACCAGGGAGATGATGACATGCCTTGCGAGTGAATTGGATTTAAGTGAGGGAGGGCTGTGCAAAGTCACCAGCCTCACTCTTTCCTTGGGAGCCGTCTGGGTCCAGTGGCCCAATATAGATCAGGATGACTGGAGATGGCCCAGGATGCAGTGGGACCTTGGCCTTTTTAAGCCAAGGTCTTTCCTAGTTCTCACTTTGACTGAGGCAAAGCCCATTCAGTGATTTGGGCTGTTTTAAGAAGTGAGCCAAGGGATAGCCCCCTTTAATCCAAAAAAAAAAAAAATCAGTCTGGGAGGGAAAGACCCTCAGGGTTTCTGGACAAAAGAGAAACAATTACTATTTATATTCACTGTAAGCCAGCCCCCCCAAAAAAGCACTCAGTGCTGCTTGGGTAGGGCCTATTGGCAGGCCCTGAAGGAAAACCTCCTATGAACCTTTTTATGATGGAGGGGCCTTGTGATCACTGATTTTAGTTTCCAGAATCTTAGGAGCGCATTTTTTGTGGTGTTTTTGTTTTTCAGTCATGTCCGACTCTTCGTGACCCCTTTTGGGGGTTTATTCACAAAGATACTGGAGTGGTTGCTGTTTTCTTCTCCAGCTTATTTTACAGATGAGGAAACTGAGGCAAACAGGGTGAAGTGACTTGCCCAGGGTCACACAACTAATAAGTGTCTGAGATTGGATTTGAATTTCAGGTCTTCCTGACTGCAGGCCTGGCACTCTATTGAACCTTTTAGAAATCAATTATAATCCATCCTCAAAGCTAGGTTAAAAACAAACATGAAAAACAACCTGTGGTGTCTACAGACATTTTCTCCAATCTGCTAGGCCTGTGTCAACCACACCCTTAATTTATCGTTTCTCATCCTGCTATTTAAAGACGGGCTCCCACCCTGGGGTGCATGAACTCCCGTTCGGTAGGAGAAGCTTGTCAAAGGGAGCGTGGGGAATATTTGGTGAAGTATTACTGTGTTTGAAATTAATGAAGTTATTTTTATTTCCTACGTGCATGTGCACGGTAAAGGCTAGCCTGGATTCTGTAGACTTGCTTTTTCATAATTTGACAATGCTGTTCCAATGGAACTGGTTTCCTTGGTCATCCTAGGCATTTTATGTGCTTAAAACCATCATTCTGAGGAGAAGTCCCTAAGGCTTCACCCAGTTGGATGCAATACAGCTTTAAAACAATCATCGCTCTAGAATTCATCTCCTTTTATTTTGAATAAGAGGCAGGAAAAGGTTTATGGACAACCAAGGGATCCAGAGACCAAAAAAGGTTGGGAATCCTTGGTGAAGAGCGTGCAGGGGCCAGCAGGAGAATCGCTCCCAGATTTCCATAGAGACATAAGCAATAGCAGTAAAAAGAAGTGGTGTTGGCTCCAATTTTTGGCCCCAACTCCCCATTGCCTCTGGTCCTTACGGGATTTCTTTCAAACACCGGTTCTGTCGGCACATGTTCCTTGGAATTCTCACTCCTGTGTACATCTCGGTGCCGCCTTTCCATTTTTTGTTCCCCGTTTTTCTGCAGCCATATTTCCACCTGACCTGAAGGTTCTCCCCCGTGATGTTATCTTCTAGCCAGAACTGGTGCATCTCTCCTCAGCGTGTAAACACCTGCGGAGGAGGGAGTAATGATCTAGGGAGAGTGTCTAAGAGCGACAGCTCTGGGAAGGGGACCTACGGCAACATTAGCCCACTGGCCACTGGCCCACCTGGTAAAATGACTATGTCAGTGGACCCCTCTGGTAGAATGGAGGGGTTCCATCGTGTTCTCGTGTGGGCCCTCTCTGCTAGATCCCCCCAAGCTGCTGCCCCCACACACAGACTGAAGGGGAATCTCTCTCGTATCAAAGCTGGGCCCTGGATGTGGCCTTCCTCCTTCCTCCCCAGTGGGACAACTTGTCCACCCTAGGCACTGCAGTCCATCACAGCTGTGTCAGACTCCAAGAATCAGTCCTGCTGGCTGCACGATGACTTAGAAAATCACAAGATTATCTGTGTTTGTATTTTTTTATTTTGTTAAACTTTTCCCAGTTACACAGCACTCTGGTTCTGGCCACCCTTGCAGTTTTCGTGGGCCTTTTGCAGCCTGCCCTGTGAGCCTGACACCTCTGAACTCCAGCGCATTCCTGTAGACAGTTTCATGCAGAGCAAACTGTACTGTAAAGTTAAGGCTCATCAGCTTACAGGATGCCAGACTGAGGGCTGGAAAGGACCCTCAGTGACTGTGTAGCCCGACCCTTCATTTCACGTGAGGAAACTGAGGCCCAAGGACAAAAGGAGTCTTGTGCAAGATTACCCAGGTAGGAAACGTCAGAGGCAGAATTTGAACCCAGGTGCCCTGAATCCAGAACCAGGGCTTGTCTCAAGGGGATAAAAGGCAACGTGACGTTTCAGAGGGGCCCTGGTGTGGCTCCTGGTCAGCTGGACGAGCAGCCTCAGTTTCCTCATCTGCTCTCATTCTCCTCCTCCCAGGCATGTCCTGAGGAAAATGTTTTGTCACCTACAACCTGCTGCTGTTGTGATAGAGCACCCAAGGCCCCAGGCCTGGGCAGGAGATGCCGTTCAAACCTGGACTTTTACTTTTCAGTCCCTTCACCTGCCAGGGCCTGCGAGACGTCCCCTGTGCAATGAAGAGGTTGCATGACCATCCCTGAGGGGCCTTCCAGGTCTAACGTTCCTGCTTCTATTATTATTTGAGCCATAAACTATTTATTGTGAAGGGCTTGGATCAGTCCAGGTCAGATTACTCAAGTTTAGATGCACTCAATCAGCCCTTTGGCTGAGGCCACTGGAGGTTCACCCAGGCGCTGGATGCTGGATTAAAGGATCCCTCCTTTAATCCCCGGGGTTTCTGCCAGGCCTCAGAAAAGGCCCTTGTCACTCCTTTTCAGCTCATCTCTCCAGGGCCGCCTTCCCTGCACCTCCATGCTGCACCCGGCCCAGCCTCCCCTCGCTCCTTTCTGTGGCCTTGGCCCAGGGCCCACTTTCCACTTCTAGCCACCCTTGACATTTCTAAAGACAATTTCCTTGCTGCACGATGGCCTTTCCACTGTCACGTTTATGCACACACACACACAGCCTCCAGCGTCTGTCACCCTTAAAGCATACTCAGGACTCTAGTTCTTGAACCCCAATGCCTTCAGCCCTATCTCTGGGGTGCCATCCTGCCACAGGGGAGAATAACATTCATGTGGAACCCCCATCTGCCTACCACCCTTCATAGCCACTGCCTCCTGTTTTCCTTCCGCCTGTGATCCTGAACTCACATACATAAATATATTTATTCAATTAAATATAAATATATATTATATACATGTGTTTATATATATTCAAATTAAAATATAAATTTCTATTATTAACAGTAGCTAACATATAGCACCTACTGCATGTGCCAAGCACTGTGCTAAGGGCTTCACAATCATTTCATTTGATCCTCACAACAACCTGGGAGGTAGCTATTATCCCCATTTTACAGATGAGGAAACTGAGGCAAACAATGGTAAAGTGACTTGCCCTAGGTCACGCAGCTGATAAACAAGAGTTCGTATTTGAACTGAGGCCTTGCTGACTCCAGACCCTGGGGCCTGTGCACTGACTAGCTGCCATACATAGATTTATATATATTTAAGAATATATAATACACATTATATATGTTATATACAAAAACAGTTATATATTATATATATAATTAGTTTGTGTGTATATGTATATACACATACATACAGAAAACAGTTAAATACAAAATAGTTTGGGAGAGAGGGCCCTAGCAAATGGAATCAAAAAAGGCTTCGGCTTACAGAATGAGAGGGATTCTGTGCAGCAGAGGTTAGGAGGGAGTGCAGTCCAGGCACGTGGGATGGCCAGTTCAAAGACATGGAGACCGGAAGATGGAACGTCATGATGAGGAAACAGAGAGAAAGTCAATTTGGCCAGATAGTAGAGCCCAGGAAGGTGAGTAAGGTCTAATGAGATGGGGAAATAGAGGCTAGGGCCAGGTTAGGTAGCGTTTTAAACAGAGAGTTTATATTTGATCCCGGAGGCAATCAGAAGCCACTGGAATTAGTTGAGTATGGGACTCATGTGGTCAGATTTGTGCTTAAGGAAAATTTCACTGATAGCAGTGTATAAGATGGACCTTCAGTGGTTCCTACTGCCTATCAGATTAAACCCAAAATCCTTAGCCTATCCCTGAAGGCCCTCTACAACATGATTCCAACATACCCTTCCAGACCATGCAAATTGGACTAGTCATGATTTCCCCAAATGCATCCCATGCTTTCTCACCTCCATGCCTTTGATTTTGGTGTTCCCTTTTCCTGTAATGCCCTTCCCCTCAGTGCTCCCTATTGAAGCCCTGTTCATCCTTCAGGTTCTGCCTTGGTCAGGCCACATGTGGGGTGTCTCATTCAGCTCTGGGCCGTACAGTTTAGGAAGGATGTTGATAAAGTGGAAGAGTGTTGGGAAGACAGAAACTAATATGGCCTTGAGTCCACTAGATTGGAGAGACTGGGTGACTAGCCTGGAGGAAAAAAGATCTCCATCTTGGGAAAGGCTGTCAGGTGTTCTGCTTGGCCTGGAGGGCAGAACCAGAACCAGGAGGAAGATGGAAAAAAAGCTAATTTGGGTTTGATGTCAGGAAGCAACTTCCTGACAAAGAGAGCTGTCCAACAATGGACTGAGCTGCCTTTGACCCCAATGTATTGTCCTTCATCGGAGCTCTATAAGCAGATGCCAGATGACTACTTGTTGGCCATGTAAGAGTGGGGAGTCCTCTGGGGGTCTGGGTTGGACTAAATTACCACCAAGGTCCCTTCAAACTCTGAAATTCTGTTACTCTGTCCACCTCACTACCTTCTCTTTGAAAGCCAGCCCCTGGTTTCCTCCTTCCCATTCCCCCAGGCTAAAAGTGATCCCTCCTCCCATGGAACTTTCTTTTATCCCTCTAATAGAGATTGCCAGTATTTATATGGTACTTTTAAGAATTGCAAAGCATTTTACGTACATTATTTCATCCGACCCTTACTGGGGTCCCAGCCCCAGTCAGCTCTATCTTTGTGAAATTCGGGGAAAACAGCATGTCAGTCAAGCATTAATTTGACTGTGTACCAGACACTGTGCTAGGTGCTGGTTAGAGGTGGAGACTACAAGTACGATATGTCCATTTTACAGATGAAAAGACAGAGGCTCAGACACCCACTCTTTCTTACACAGCTACTAATTATGTGTGAGAGGCAGGATTTGAACTCGGCTCTTCTCAACTCCAAGCCCAGTATTCCCTCTACCTTCTCTCTGCTTCTCACAGAATTGTCTTCATTTCGTCTTTTAATCTGAATATGAAACAAGGAGCTCACAGAGCAGGCACCAGAACTGCTCATCATTATGTCCCCCTCCATGTCTGGCTGGTGCCTTACACATAGTAGGCATCTCCATCAGTGTTTATCATTGAAGTGAAATTAGGATAGACACACATGTGATATGTGTAAAGCTCTTGTCTGGAAAGCTGTTCCCCAGAGGCTCAGACAACCTGTTTTTGACGGGAGGCTTAATGGCTACATGTCTCATCATTCCTCTGAGACCACCGACAGGGAAGCTTCTGAGGTTTTCTTCTCCAAGCAGTATCCACTTGACCTGGTGAAGGACAGCCTGGGAGAACCTAGGGAGAAACACTGGCCCCCATTCTGAAAGGAAAGCTGCTGCCTACCAGGTCCAATCGCAGTGACTCGCTAAACAGACTGCTTGCAACTGGTTTTCAGTAGTCAAGGTTGCCCAGGCTCCCTTCTGAAAGGCTTGGGAACATTGGCCGGGAGTTTTAATCAGAGAGCTACCCCAAAGGAAAAGCAACAACAACCCTATCCACAAAAAAAAAAAGCAAGAGGGCTCTGACCATCCCAGAAACTCTCTAGCAGGTTCTGGTACCAAGCCAGCAGCCCCGAGGGTCAGTTGTTTTTCTTTCAGTTTTCCTTTCCCCTCTGAACTCTCTGTGAGTGACTGCTCAGGGTGGGTCACAGGTTATGGGAGAAAAGAAGGACCTAGCTGCCCCAGTCTGCCTTCAGAATAATGAATGAATCAGTCTGGTGCGGCCTGAGACAATTGCAGAGCACTTTTATCCAAGATTTGGGGGGTTGAAGGGTGGGTTGGTGGCAGAGTCTTAGAATCAACAAGCTGTTAAAAATCAGAATCCTCCCAATTCCTGGACCTTTAGTGCCCTCTTCTCATTTTATTCATACAGCAGGAGATCCATTTTGCAGATGGGTAAAAAGTCTTTAAGCAATCAATCAAGGGCCACATCCTATGGGAAGACTCTCTTAGTCCTCCCAGCTCCTAGTACCATCCCATCTAGGGTTATCTTCCCTCTTTTTTTAATTTTCTGGTATATAGGTTATTGATACAAAATTCGGTCCCTTAACTGTGTGACCCTGGGCAAGTCACTTAACCCCGATTGCCTCAAAAAAAAAAATTCTGTCTCCCATTAGAATGCATGCTCCTGAATGACTTCTAAGGTCCTTTCCATCTCTTGGAGGCTATAGCTCACTAACTCACCCAGAGAACCAAGGTCAACTCAGTTCAATAGGCATTTGTTGAGCACCTAATGAGTGCCAGGCACAGTCCTTCGCCCTGGGGGTACAAAGAAAAGGCAAAAATATGTCCTTACCCTCCAGAAGCTTCCACTCTAGCGAGTGAGACAACATGCAAACACCTGTGCACAAACAATTCACTAGACGGGGAGCTCCCGAAAATCAGGGATTCTCTTTTCTGTATGTGTCCTGAACACTTAATCTTAGTATATTGTAAGTGATTAATAAATGCTTACTTCATTCAAACGAGATGGACACAGTAGTGATTGGAAATAATCTCAGGAGGAAGGCATTAGCATTAAGGGGACTGGGAAAGTCTTTTTGCCAAGATATTTTAACTGTTAATTGAAGAAAGCCAGGAGGTGACAAGAGAGTATTCCAGACATGGGGTCACTCAGTGAAAAGTCACAGAGTTGGGAGATGGAGTGTCTTGTGCAAGGAAGAGCAAGAAGACCAGTGTCATTAGATGGAAGACTACAGGGAGGGGAGTGAGATGGTAATAGACTGGGAAGGTAGGAAGGAGGCGAGTTATGAAGGATTTTAAAACAAGGCGTTTTATATTTGATTCTGGCCATAACAGGGAGCCATGGGGTGTGGAAGAACTGGAATTCCTAATCACCTGTGCCAACCTCCTCGTTCCCTACCCATTTATTAACTATAGTGTGGTTGGCCCATTGACATAACACACATCCTTATTAAAAGACCATTGAGTAATAAATATGTCGAGCAGCCTCTTAGTTCACATAATGGAATGAGTCCTGGATTTAGAATCTCAGTTCTGCTACTTTCCAGTTGTGTGACCTTGGGCAAGTCATTCAGTTTCCCCAATTTCCTCAATTTCTTCATCTTTAAAATGAGAAATTAGCTCTCTTCTGGTTCTAAGCCCTTTGACTCTCCATATAGTAAGCTCTTCAGATCAATGGCCACTAGAGATGGCGGTACCTGGTCTAGCATGCCAGCCTTTACGTTCAAGATCCTCCCCAATCTGACCTTGCTGAGAAAAAGTAAAGGGATGCCACCAAAGGAGGGGTGGTGCTGTGTCTGTTTACCTGTGAATGTGCTGATTGCTTCAGGCCTAGAAGGGAGAGAACATGGAGCTCCTTACGTGGGCCAGGATGCACATCCATCCCAATTTCCACTACCCTAGTCTCTTCTCTAACCCCTTTTCACTCCAGTGAGGCACTTACAGTGTCCATTCAAGCTAGACCCAAGTACGAGTCAGAGTCTAAGAGTCTGTCCTTGGAACACTGCCCAGGCAGAGGAGCAACAGAGCATCTTTTAAACCTTTCAAGAGTTTCCCCACTTCCTTTTTCTGCCCACCCCAAGATGGAGGGCTGACCAGAGGCAGAGGGAATGGGGGAGAGGACGGAAGAACAGATTAATCTGATTCATCCTTGATGATACAGAGGCATCTTCCCAAATCAAATCAACAAGCGTTTATTATTAAACCCTTCCTGTGTGCCAGGTAATGGGCTAAAAATCTGGGGACACAGTAACAAGCAGAAAGAAAGCATCCCTGCCCTCAAGAAGCTTACATTCTGTTGGGGGAAGATAAATATATAGGAAGTTGAAAGGGGGAAGGGAGACGTGGGAAAGGGTGGAGAAAGTGGAGAGAGTCTCAAGTCTGGAGAGGAAGTAAGACATGGCTGGCCTGGATGCTTTCCTAAAAATGAGGGTTCTGGGAGGAAGGAACTGGTCCGTAAAAGTCCTGAAGTGGGAACCAGCAAAGGAATGACCTGCTGAACGGGAAAAAATGCAAAATGGTCAAGATATTCCCCCTTTCCCAATTTTGGAATCAATGCATCAAGAAGGAAAATGCCAAAAAAAGAAACCCCTATTTCCAGCCTTCAAAGCCATTCTTTTTGGTTTGGGGTATTTCCTATTGTTTGAAGGTTGCCTTGCAACCCTTTGGCCTGGAAGGTTTAAACAATATCGAGTTTCTCTGCTTAGCAGCAACAGTAGCCAAGGATAACCGAACATAAACCTTTCATTCTCTTTTCTCAGAGTCTATGCATTAGGAACAGCTTTCAACAGAATGGTCCCTGCCCCCTGGCTTGCTGTCCTGGGGTGGGGGGTGGGGGGTGTAGAAGTAGAACAGTATGTGTTCTCTTATCTTTCTTCCAAGTGGAATGGGACAAGCACCAGAATGGGAAAACAAAATCTCTGGCTATTAATACATCTTAACTTTTCTAGCACATGCATTGGCTTTGTTTATTTGTTTAAAAAAAAAAAAAAGGAAGGATATTTTTCTCTGACCTCTGTGCATCTTCAGGGAGGGAACCAGCCCCCAGAGTGCCCTCGGGAAGGTGAAGGGGGCTAGGGAACCAGGGCATAACATCCAGTTGACACTTGAAAGGGAAAACCAGATGTCACAGAGCAGAAAATTAGGGACCTGAAAGAGCATGTCAAATCTTTAATCCAGAAGGGTTTGGGTGCCCTACTCAGCCATTTGTCAACTGGGTGACTTTGGGTGAGCATCCAGGTATGACTATTCCATGACCATGCCAGAGATATGGGACACCATATGTCCTCCCTGGGCCTTGGTCTCCTCACCTGTAAAGAAAGATTGTTGGGACCAAGTGGTCTCTGAGGGCTCTTGTTCTCTGATATTATGATCTCTATGAGAGTGATCTTGGAGCAGCTAGGAGGCGCAGTGGATAGAGTACCTGCCTTGGAGTCAGGAGGACCTGAATTCAAATTCGGCCTCAGACACATGATACCCACTAGCTGTGTGACCCTGGGCAAGTCACTTAACCCCATTGCCTCACAAAAAAAAAAAAAGAAGAAGAAGAAGAAGAAAAGAGAGAGTGATCTCCCCTCTCAGAGAATTCTCTTTGTACCCCTCAAGTAGGGAATCGTGAATATTTATATAAACCTTAAAATAAGGTTTGCAAAGCACTGTACATAGAGTATTTCATTTGACCCAGTCCAGTTGGCATTGGTGTTTGGGGAAAGCCACGCGCCAGGCAGACGACAAGTATTCATTAATTAAGCGCACTTTGCACAGCGCCCCCTCACTTCAATCCGATTCACTCACATGTCCTGGCATCACCTCCCTGATGTCACGGTCCTCTTCGAGAACAAAGGACAAGTGACAACATCTGGACACCGGACACTGGGCTAAGTGCTGGGTAGAGGCAGAGTTTACCAGAACAGTTTTAGTATGCCCATTTTACAGATGAAAAAGCAGAGCCTCAGAGACTTGTTCATGTTTCCACAGCTACTAAGTCAGTGTCCGAGGTGGAATTGGATAGGATAGAGAATGAATAGGGAGAGGAACTGGACCGGGGACTTCATTAGCATAGAGAACTCCTAGTGAAGAGAACTCCCTCTAGCATTGAAGGCTCCACCTTCTCTGCAACTCCTAGTCTTAGATGCAGGAGTTCTTCACCTTTTTTTTGTGCCCTGGACTCCTTGTACAGTGTCGGGTGAAGCCTACAAATCAGAATAGTGAGCAAGGGCTCTGGATTCAGGAGGACCTGAGTTCAAATCCAGCCTCAGATACATAACACTTACCAGCTGTGTGACCCCTGGGCAAGTCACTTAACCCCATTGCCTAGCCAAAAAAAAAAAAAAAAAAAGTCAGAATAGTGTTCTTAAATGCATAAAATAAAATATATAAGATTACAAAGAAGACCAATTATATCAAAATATGGTTGTCAAAATATTTTTTTTTTAAAGTTAAGACCCTAGGTTAAGACTTTGTGTCTCAGACAGTTTGCCCAGAACACAGAGGTTGGTCAGATGGCTTGCAGCCAGTGTGGAGCAGGTCTTCCTGGTCTTCCTGGTTTGGAAGCCAGTTCTTTTTCCATTAAGCCACATGGCCTTTTATTGAAATGTCAGTCAGACAATAAACATTTATTAAGCACCTGCTCTAGCCAGGCACCTGTGCTGGGGATACCCAAACAAACAAAATACAATCTTGGTCCTGAAGGAGTTCACAACGTCTTAATCACTTTACAAATATTCTCTCATTTTATCCTCACAGCAACCCTGGGAGGTAAGTGCTGCTATTACCAACCCTATTTTACAGGTGAGGAAACCAAGGCAGACAGAGGTGAAGCAACTTTCTCAGGGACACAGCTAGAAGTAGCTAAGACTGGATTTGAACTCAGGTCTTCCTGACTCCAGATGCAACTTCACTCAGCCATCTGAGTTGTGAGTTGTTAGAATTACAGATTCAGAAACTGAAGGCTGGGACCTCAGGGAAAGGGACTTGCCTAAAGTCACACAGTGACTCACGGGGCAGAGCTTGGATTAGAACCTGGTTCTCTGGAGCCCTGATCTAATCCAGCAGCAGGGCAGCCACTCCCTGCTGCCTTTTGGTGATGGTCTGGAATGTTGATCCAACCCTTCATTAGATTTAGAATCAGAGAGTTTAAAGGGAGTGAGGTCAGCTGAGTAGTTCTGCTTCCAGGTAGGACTGTCTATCCCATGACTATCCTGGAAACATGGGACTCCCTCTCTCCACGTGTCAAAGGGGCTTCCATGAGGGTTTGGAAATTTACCCAAGCCTTCCAGAAATTCAAAGCCTCTTTCAGCATGCAGAATTTCACCTTGTGCTTCCCACGTTCCTGGTTTCATAGAAAAGACTTTTAGTAGTCAGTAAGCAAAGGTTGGTGCAAAGGTTTTCTGGGCAAGATCAGGAAGGGGGAGAAGAATAAAAATGCTAACTTTTCTCAATTGCTGATTCTAGTCTTTCCTGACTCTAGTTTCTCTCTCACACTATTGCCTAGGGGCAGCCGGGTGGTGCAGTGGATAGAGCCTGGAATCAGGAAGACCTGACTTCAAATCCAGCCTAAGACATTCAGCGGCTGTGTGATTCTGGGCAAGTTACTTAACTCAGTTTCCCCATCTCTAAACTAAGGATAATAACACACCGTACCTCCTAGTAAGGGTCAAATAAGATAACAATTGTAAAGTGCTTAGCGCTGTGCCTGGCACAGAGTAAACACTATATCAATGTTAGCTATTATTATTAACTTCATAATTCACAACGATGACCATAACACCCCCAAGAACAAAAGCCTTACATTTCTCCTGTTTTCCTCCAAAATCCCTAAAATGGCACCATTGAAGACTCTCCAGTGGAGCTCCAATCTATTTCTCCAGGTTTATTTGACATTCTCCAGTAGAGTGTAAGTCCCTTGAGGACTTACAAAAATATTCATTTTGTCTTTGTACCCCCATCACTCGGCCCGGTGCCAGGCACTTTCTAAATAGGAAATAAAATGCTTGTTGGATGGCACTGGACTGGGCTGGACTGGAGGCAGGAAGGAGCTTCTGCTGTGATGGCCATTTACAAGGAAGAGGGTTGAACCATGAAGAGGTGTGTCCATATGTCGACAGCTTTAGCAGCTCTCTGAGTCAGAAGATTGCTTAATCTGGCACAAAAGAAAGGATTTTCTTCTTTCTTCTTTCCCCACCCCTCCATTTTAAAGTTCCTCAAGCTGTCATTTCATTGGCAGCAAAGGCAAAACCTGAAAGGAGATTTGCTGGCTCACAGCTGAGGGCAGAGCCAGCAGGAGGGGCTAAAAGCCCTTGTCCCCACCCGTACTTGGGGGATTGCCCTTTCGGGTCTCTTAGGCACCCAACCTAAATGCTTGTATGCCCTGTTGCCCTGGGTAGGGGCCAGGCTTTTGGAGAGAGGAGGCAAGCTGGTTAATGATAAGCCTGCCTTCTGAAAAGAAGCCAGGAGTTGGAAGCTTTCATTTATGGGTGTGCTCAAAGACACCTAAGTCCACCCCGCAAAACACCCTCTTTGTCACTCCAGAGGTGATCGTCTGGCCTCTTGGCCCTCAGCAGTCTCTGTGTACCCTCATCTGAGTGGAGTGTCCACTCACAAGCCTCTGGGGATCTCTGATAAATCAGGAGCATGGGGCAGAGATATGGCAAGAAGAGAGGAGTGTCTGCTTCCTGGCAGGGCTGCCTTCACCAAGAGCAAATAAGGGCAAAGGTTGGTGTGCTAACATGCTGCCTAGCCCATCTTTCCTGCCAGGTCAGAGGCCTGGATTCCCCCGATCTTGCAGCATCATGCTAGAGAGAGTCACCAGTGAATAAATGGAATTGAGAGAGAATGAATCATTCTGCCCTTTTCCTCCACCCTAACCCCACTACCCCAGATTAAATTCCTGAGTCAGGAAACTGAAGGTTTCAGTATAGGGTTGTAACCACTCTGGACCCCAACTGGAAGGCTCTCCCTTCTTCCTTGTTCCTTAACTGGATTTATTTATGATAACACTGTTGAATTCAAAATGGAGGAAAGGTTAAGGTAATGAGAATTTTGTCCTGATGGTGGCTTGGGAAAGTCTGCTTTATGGGGCAAAACTCAAGTATAGATGGGTAGGGGCCAGATAAACAAGATTATACCATAGGGAATTAGGTATTTCAGAGGTAAGGTTTGAGAAGTATATGACAAAAAGTGTGTAGGCTAGGGAATCTTAACCTGGAATCCATGAACTTAAAAAATACACATTTTGAGAACTGCATTTCAATGTAATTGGTTTCCATTGTAATCCTATGCATTTTAATTTATGCATTTAGAAACATTATTCTGAAAAAGGATCCACGGAGTTTCATCAGACTGCCAGAGGGGTTCATAACACAAGAAAGGTGAAGAAGCCTTGATCTAGCGGGAGCTTCCCAGTAAAGGCCATCTGTCTATCCATCTCTTTCCTATCCCAAACTGGGATAATTTCCCCCCAGTTCCAGGAGTATTGGTCTGGACTAGGGAGGGCCTGGAAGGCTCAGGGTAGGTCTTCTTGGCTCAAGGTAACCCCAGGGTTTGGCTTGGGGCTCTCAGAGTGTTATAACTTCTATGTTGATATTTTTTTCCAAAATAAGCATTTTGGGTAAGAATTACTCCCAGCACAGTAATCCTTTCTATAGCATCCCATGGCATCTCTGGCAAGCTGAAGGAACTGATATCTCTCCCTCGACTTCTATTGTCCCTCTCTTTAGAGAGATGATCACTTTAATTATTAATATGGTTATATCCTAGATGGTTATGTATTCATTACCAAGAGTGGTATTTTCATAGCTTTCTGCCTGCATAGTCAATGTAAGCTCCTTACAGTTGTATATGCTTTGTATCAGCTGTAATACAGTTTCCCTATCTGTCCAATTAGGAGCAAATTTCACTATTATTTTTATTATTTATTATTATTATTATTATTTGCTATTGTGATGTTTGTTGAAGTCATCAAGGAAGAGGATATTCAAAACTAATGCATTGCTGGTGGAACTGAGAATTGGTCCAGTTATTCTGGAAAGCCTTTTAAAATTAAGCAAAGAGAATGACTAAAATGTCCATACTCTTTCACCCAGAGATTCCACTGATAGGCATATGCCCCAAGGGGGTCAAAGACAGAAAGAAAGCCTCCATAGATGCCAAAATATTCATAGCAGCACTTATTATAGCAAAGAACTAGAAAGAGAAGATAGCATCAATTGGGAATAGCTAAATAAATTGTGATACATGAATGTAATGGAATATTTCTGTGCTACAAGAAACAATGGATATGATCTATTCTGGCTCCTCTTATCCCCGAGTCTCTTCACTAGCCATCTCACGTGCCTGAAATACACTCCTTGCTTAACACTGCTTGCTTTAAGATAGAGATCAGGGCCTAGCCATACCAGATCTCAAACTCAATCTGGCACTGGCTAAGAAATAGAGTGGTGGATCAATGGAATAGATTAGGTACACAATACACAGTAGGTAATGACCATAGTAACATAGTGTTTGGTAAACAGCAACGATCCAAGCTTTTGGGACAAAATCCTCACCATTTGACAAAAATTGAAAAGTGGTTTGGCAGACACTGGGTATAGACCAACATCTCACCCTGTATACCAAAATAAGGTCAAACTGGGTATGTGATTTAGACTATAAGCAAATTAGGGGAGCATGGAATAGTTTACCTGTCAGATCTATGGATAAGGGAAGAATTTATGACCAAACTTATAGGATGTAAAATGGATAATTCTGATTACATTAAATTTAAAAGATTTTGCACCAACAAAACCAATGTAGCCAAGATTAGAAGGAAAGCAGAAAACTAAGGGGAATTTTTTTTATCAGTAAGTTTCTCTGATAAAGGCCCCATTTCTAAAATACATAGAGAACTGAGTCAAATTTGTAAGAATACAAGTCATTCCCCAGTTGATAAATGGTCAAAGGATATGAACGGGCAGTTTTCAGACAAAGAAATCAAAGCTATCTATAGTCATATGAAAAAATGCTCTAAATCACTATTGATTAGAAAAAATGCAAATTAAAACAACTCTGAGGTACTACCTCACATCTACCAGATTGGCTAACATGATAGAAAAGGAAAATAACAAATGTTGGAGGAAATGTGGGAAAATTGAGACACCAATGCACTGTTGGGGGAATGTGAACTGATCTAACCAGTCTGGAGAGCAATTTGCCCAAAGGGCTATCAAACTGTGCATTCCCTTTGACCCAGCAATACCACTACAGGTCTGTATACCAAAGAGATTTTAAAAAAAGGGGGGGGGGGGAAAGGACCTATATGTACAAAAAAAAAATTGTAGCATCTCTTCTTGTGGTGGCAAAGAAGTGGAAATTGAGGGGATTCCCATCATTTGGGGAATGGCTGAACAAGCTATGGCATGTAATTGTGATGGAATATTATTGTGCTATAAGAAATGATGAGCAGGATGTTTTCAGAAAAACCTTAGAAGATTTATATGAACTGATACAAAGTGAAGTAAATAGAACCAGGAGTAACAGCAATATTGTATTGTATGTATTGTATTGTATTGTATTGTATGATGATCAATTGTGAATGATTTAGCTATTCTTAGCAATACAATGATCCAAGACAACTCTGAAGGACTTAGGATGAAAAATGCTATCCACCTCCAGAGAAAGAACTGATGGAGTTGGAATACAGATCAAAGCATACTATTTTCTTTTTTACTTTATGTGTGCGTGTTTATCTGTATTTTCTTTCACAACATGAATAATATGGAAATAATGTTTTTCATGACTGCCCATGTATATCCTTTATCAAATTGCTTGCTGTCTTAGGGAGGGAGGAGGGGTGGGAAGGGGAGGAAGAATGTGGAACTAAAATTTTTTAAATGAATGGTAAAAATTGTTTTTACACATAATTGAAAAAAATACTTTAAAATAATATAATAAAAAAATTATAAAAATTAAAAAGATACAGATCAGGAACCATTTTCTACATGAAATCTTTCCTGATCCCCCAACAGTTAGTGCCCTCCCTCCTAAACTTGCCTATATTTAACTACTTTGCATGTATTTGCATTTATTCACTTCATATTTTTCTATATCTATTTTAACACATACTTGTCTCCATTAGAATGTAAACTCATGGATAGTAGGGATTATTCCTTGTACTTGTATCCCAAGCCTAGCATAGATCCCCAGGGCACTCCACTGTAGACCTCCATTAAAATTGATGTAGTCATTAATGATGACCTTCTGTACCTGAGCTCAGCTCCTACTGCACCATTGATCAACTCACATCCCTCCATCTTGTCGTTAGAGTGTGAAACCCTTGACTACAAGGGCTATTTTACTCCAGCACCTGCCACAATGCAAGGTATATAGTAGATGCTTAATAAATGCTTTCTTATTTGATGCCCTGTCAAATCCTTTACTAAAATCTAGGTAAACTACATCTATAATATAATGGCAAGGCAGATAGAGTGGAGACAGCCAGGGGGCACCATAGTGCATAGAACACTGGGCCTGGAATCGGGAAGATCTGAGTGCAAATCCAGCCTCAGACACTTACTAACTGTGTGACCCTGGGCAAGTCACTTAATCTCTCTGAACCTCAGTTTCCTCTAATCTGTAAAATGGGGATAATAATATCACCTACCTCCAAGGGTAATTGTTAGGATCAAATAAGATGATATTTGTAAAGCACTTTGTGAACATTGAAGTGCCATATAAATGCTAACTATTATTATTGTTATTATCATTATTATTACCAATCTGGTAACCCTTATCAAAAAAAGAAAATGTGGTGAGTCTGGCATGACCAGTCTTACTGGTTCTTTATTAGAGGCAGCAAGGCAGTACAGTGGATAGAGCATTAGGCCTGGAGTCAGTCAGATCTGAATTCAAATCTAATCTCAGACACTTACTGTATGACCCTATAACAGTCATTTCACCTCCACTGCCTCAGTTTCCTAAACCAAAATAGGGATAATAATACTTACCTTTCAGGGTTGTCCTGAGGATCAAATGAGATACTGTTTGTCAAGCACCTGGCACATAATAGGAGCTTAATACATATTCCCTTCTTTGTGATTACTGCTACCTTTTCTGTATGTACACTACCCATCCCTTTAATATGTTATAGGATCTTGCCAGAAATAGAAATCAAGGTCACTGGGCTGTAGTTTGTAGGCACTGTTTGCTTCCCTTTTGTTGAAAAGCAGGACACCATTTGCCTTTCTCCCCTCCTGCACGACCTCTCCTGCCATCTTTTAAAGACGGAGGGTTTAGCTATCACATCCCATGTAGCCAGTAGTCTCAGGCTGTGGAAACTGGTTTCTCTCCTCTACTCCTGATTATGGCTCTCAGTCACAATAAGAGAATACTTACAGGGGAAATGGTGGCCATCCTCATCTTTCTGAAGGGATGTCATAAGACACAAGGAGTGGCCTTATTCTGCTCAGACCCAGGGGGCATAACTGGGTGGAAGTTAAGTCAACAAACATTTATTTATTAAGCACCTTCTGTGTGCCAGGCACTGTACTAAGAGCTGGCAATATAAAGAAAGGCCAAAAAAACCTCAAAATCCAGTCCCTGCCCTCAGGGAGCTCACAGTCTAAGAAGGGAGATGAGATGCAAACATCTACATACAAACAAGAGAGAAAACAAATTAGGGGTAGTCTCGGAGGGAAGGCATCAGCTTTAAGGGGGATCGGAGAATATGGAAGTCTAGCAGAAAATGGGATTTTTAACTGGATTTTGCTTCTACAAAAAAAGTTCATCTTGATGTCAGGAACAACTTGTTACCAGTTGTTCAAATGGACGGCCTTGAGGGGCGCCAGGCTCCGCCTGATTAGAGGGCTCCAAGCAAAGGCCAGAGGACCACTTGTCAGTGGACAGAATGACGGACTTGGAGTCAGACAGACAGACCTAGGTTCAAATCCTGCCCTTCATACTTCCTAGCTGTGTGACCCTGGACAATCACCAGGTCACTAATCCTTTTATCTGCACAATAAGGATAATAACGCCTGTGGTTTGTAGTTTATAGTGTTACTCTGAGATTCAAGGGATGTGAGCAAAGTACCTTGTAAATCCTCAGGTGCTATATAACTGACAGCTATTCCTGTCATTGTTATTACCATGTAGCAGAGGAATGTCTTTCAAGTACCAGCCAGCTCTGAGATTCAGAGGCAATATATTGCAATGGGAAGAGGACTGCATGTGGAGTCAGGGGTCCTGGGTTCAAATTCCCACTCTGTCCTTACTGCCTAGGTGATCTTGGACATTATTGGCTATTGCTTCTTTGGGCCTCAGTTTTCCCATCTGTTAAATGGGAGGTCAGAAAAGGTGATCTCTATGGTCCCTTGCAGCTCGGCCACTCTATGACCCAAACATTCCATAGAGCATAAGCTCTTTGAGAGGGGGACCTTTTTCATTTTTGTATCCCCAGCACCTTGCACAGGACTTGCATGCAGTAGGTGCTTAATAAATGCTTATTGGTCCCTAGCACCTAGCACAGTGCCTGGCATAGAGTTGTTGTTGTTTAATCATTTTTCAATCATGTTCAAGTCTCCATGATCCCATTTGGGATTTTCTTGGCAGAGATACTGGAGCAGTTTGCCGTTTCCTCCTACAGCTCATTTTGCAGATAAGGAAACTGGGGCAAACAGGTGAAGTGACTTGCCCAGGGTCACACAGCTATTAAGCGTCTGAGGCTAGATTTGAACTCAGGTCTTCCTGACTCCAGGCCCAGCACAGAGTAGATGCCCAATGCACTCTCACTGGGTTGAACCGAAGTAAATCCTGTGATCTCTAACCTTTCATGTTCTAGTCAGTCTTGTATGGTTTTCATTTTCCAGTATTCCTTTTAAGGTAGCAGGGAAAAGAAGAAGAGAATCTCAGAACAGAGAGAGACACTGGTTGTGTATCAGATGCCTCCTGGAGTCTGGAGTCCTCGTGGTTTATGATCTGTGAGACCATCAGAGGAAGCTGTTAACCTTTGGAGCCCAGGACCCCCCAGGATTTCCAGAACTTGGCTGGGAACAGTAAAGTCAGAAGAACATTCTTCCTTCCCTCTGTTCCCATCCATAAGACCCGGCTGTCTGGCCACATCTGTGGTATTCTGGGAAAGCACCAGCACCAGCAGCACCACAGCCCTGAGCTGCCCATTCCCACAGCCATCCCTGATGTGGAAAGAGGCCAGAGGAAAGAACTTTCCCACCCGCTTCCCCGCGCCGCAGCTGGAGCAGCCTAGAAACCCAAGACGTGAAACCCTGCCTGCTGGAGACTCCCAGTGAAGCCAGCTAAGCCTTGCAGAATGTCAAGCGTTTCCTCAGCTCAGCGGGAAGCCATTCTCCAGCCCATGGCCTGCTCTGGATGTAGGTAGCTCATCCCAGGCTGCCAGAATGTCACAGCTGGAAGGGATCTCATGGACTCGCCCCCAACTTTAAAGAAGAACCAGAAACTAGGAAAGTGGCTTTCTATGATCCCACAACCAGCCACTGGCAGGAAACCCAGATGCCTTGGTTCTGGGTCCAGTATCTACACACACCATTGACACCCTGTATCCCAGTTGGTCTAGGCCAGGGGAGGGGAGCCTGTGGCCTGGAGGTCACACGTGGCCCCGTAAGTCCTCGAGTGCGGGCCTTTGACTGAATCCAAACCTCCCGGCATTGAGAAGGGCAATGTGCCTTGGAAGCGATGTAATGGACAAGATGCCTTCCCTAGATGCTCCCAACCTAATGGAGCCCTGGCCCAAGTCAGTCAAAGGTACCAGTCAGTCAGTCAGTCAGTCAGTCGATAAACATTTGTTAAGCACTTACTCTGTGGTGGTCACTCTGGGGATACAAAGAAAAGTAAACATAGCTCCTGTCCTCAAGAAGTTTATATTCGAATGGGGGAAACAACATGCAAAAAACCGTACATACAAGTATTCTCAGGGCAGCTGGGTGGCCCAGTAGATAGAGCATTGGGCTTGGAATCCGGAAGACTCCTCTTCCTGAGTTCAAATCTGGCCTCAGGCACTTCCTAGCTGGGTGACCCTGAGCAAGTCACTTCACCCCGTTTGCCTCGGTTTCCTCATCTGCAAAATAAGAAAGAAATGACAAACCAAACCACTCCAGCATCTCTGCCAAGAAAACCCCAAATGGGGTCAGGCGGGGTGACTGAAATGACTCAACCACAAATCATATTCTCACACGATGTGGTCTCAAGGCCCTTCACTATCCTGGCTACCTTCTTCTGAACAACTTCCTGATGATCAATGTGATGGGAGGGCAAAGGGAGGGAGGGCGTGGGAGGGAACATGACCTCTAATCCTGGAAGCCACGTCCCTCTTACTGTAGCGGAAGATAGACAGGAACATAAGAAGCCCTAATTATGTTTTTTCATGCATTCATTCATTCACGTTGTTCTTTGGCTGCTGCTTCAACTGATAATGATACTGATAACGAGAACTCTCTCAGCTCCTCTTGGTGGCAACTGGGTTCTAGGGTTATCAACCCCTAGTGGCACTTCTGTGGGTATACACTGGCATAGTGTAAAGATCCCTAACGCGAGAATCAGGAGAGAGCCAGGCCTGGAGTCAAGAAGACCCCTCTTCCTGAGTTCAAATCCAGCCTCAGACACATCCTGGCTGTGTGACGCTAGGCAGGTCACTTAACCTTGTTTACCTCAGTTCCTCATCTGTAAAAGGAGCTGGAGAAGGAAATGGCAAACCACTCCAGGATCTTTGCCAAGTAAACCCCAAATGGGGTCGTGGAGAGCTGGACGAGACTGAAAAGCAACTAGACAACGACTTTGCACGAGCTTGGGCAAATCACAGGAACCTGAAAGGGACCTCTGGCCCAACCCCCTAATTTTACAGCTGGGGAAACCGAGACCCAGAGAGGTGAAGGGATTTGCCCATGGTCCCACAGGTGGATTTGAACCCAAGACCTCTGTCTACAGAGCCAGTGCTTTTCGACTCTACCATTTTCTTAACTAATTGGGAAGGACCTTAAAGGTAATCTAGTCCAATCCCCTCATTTTATAAAGAAGGAATATGAGGCCTGGAGAGGCCAAGAGCCTGAGTTCAAATCCCACTTCTGATACTTAACCTCACTGGCTTCACTGGACTCCAGTTTCCTCCCTGTAAAGTGACGGTGTTGGACAAGATGATGTCTGCAGTCCCTTTCAGCTCTACGTATAGGATTCTATGACTGTCTGAAATTCTCTGACTTTGATGATGATTTGGGACCTTCCTCCTTCCTCCAATAGGCCATCCTTACCGCCGTGTGCTTAGACAGGTCGTCCCACCCACTGCTTCTTCGGTCCATTCAACAGATCGGTCAGTAACTTTGCCCTCCCAATCCCTTAGCCTCATGCCTGTCCTGATGTCCCCTGGTTAATAAGCAACTCACAGAGCTGCCTGGGTGTGTCAGAAGCTATGGCAGTCACCGACCCAAGAGGCAGCAAATGACTGGGGTCCTTCCAAATGCCAGTGAGAAGCCCTGGCCTGAATCCGATAGTCCCGTTTATCTCTGTTCTGTGATCCTCGATGGCAAGACCTCATCACTGGCTGGAGAAGGAGGCTGGGAGGTAGAACTCACCACATTACATGTGACGGTGGGAGGAAGGACTCCCACGAAATGAGCAGATCCACCAGGAGACTTAGGAAATGATGGGACAAGAATCCACATAAGAGAAGAGGGTGGGGGAAGGAATGTCCCCAACAAGGAGATCATGGATACATCAAAATGTGGAAGTATGCTTCAGCATCATTGCTGAAGCCTAGAGACCTTCAATGTAGTAGAAACCATAAGGGCATCCAAACACCTGGTTCAGATTTTAACTGACAATACTAGTTGCGTCAACAAGCATTTATCAAGCTCCTACTGTGTACCAGACATTGTGCTAAGTTCTAAGAATAAAAAAAGAAAAGACAAAAAACAATCCCTGCCATCCAGAAGCTCACAGTCTAATGGGGGAGATAATATGCAAACAACTATGTACCAATGAGATATTCTCAGGATAAATTGGAAATAATATCAGAGGGAGGCAAGGCACCAATGTTAAGGAGGACCAGGAAAGGTCTCCTGTATGAGGTGGGATTTTAGCTGAGGCTTCAAGAAAGCCCGGGACGCCAGGAGGCAGAGACAAGCAAAGGGCACAGCCAGGGGAAAGGCAGGGTGTTGGGAACTGGACAAAAACCAAACTGAGGTCTTTGTATTGGATTTGGAGGTAACAGGAATCCTCTGGAGCTGATTGAATAGGGGGTGAGCCATGATTTCGAAAGATCACTTTGACAACTAAGTGGAAGAGAGACCAGAGTGAGGAAAGACCTGAAGCAAGCAGACGAATCAGGAGGTTATTACAGGAGCCCAGGGATGAGAGGACGAGGGCTTGCCTTGGGAGGGGTGACAGGGTTACAGAGAACAGAGGGGAATGAGGACGTATAGGAGAGATGTTGTGAAGGCAGGAAGAGCAGGGTTTAACAACAGACTGGACATAGGAGGAAAGAGAGCGTGAATAATGGAGGATGATGCCAAGGACGGCAAGCTCGGGTGACTCGGAGGATGGAGGTCCCCTGGACATGGAGGATGGGGAAGTTAGGAAGAAGAGATGGTGTGAGAGGCAGAGGGTGGGGTGGGGAGATGACGAGCGAGTTCAAATTTTCTAGGAGACATCCAGTTCCAGATGTCCAGGAGATAGCTGGAGATTTGATTCTAGAACTCAGGAGAGAAGTTGGGGTTAAATAAATAGATTTCAAAATCACCAGCTTAGACATGATCATTGAAACTATGAGAACTCGGTGGCTCTGGGCAAGTCAAGCAGTCAGGGCAAAGAGGGCTAGACTTGGAATCAGGAAGATCCAAGTTCAAACCCAGCCTCGGACACTTCTTAGCTCTGTGACCCTGGGCAAGTCACTTAACAGCTGTCTGCCTCAGTTTCCCCAATTGTAAAATGAGGATTGTAATCGGCGCCTACCTTCTAGGGTTGTTGTGAGGATCAAGTGAAATAATATTTTAAAGTACTTCATAAACCTTAAGGAACTATATAAACACTAGCTCATTTGAGCCCCACAACAACCCTGTAAGGTTAGGATACTACTATAGGAGGATACTACTATAGTATTCCTATAGTATAGGATAGTAATATGCTTATTTTACAGATGAGGAAACTGAGGCTCAGGTGGGTGAAACGACTTGCCCGTGGTCACACACATAGCAAATTTGTGAGGCAGGATTTGAACCAGGTATTCCTAGCTCCCAGTCCACCTCTCTATATACATTACACCGCTTTTTCTTTTTTTTTCTTTTTGGAGGCAATCAAGGTGAAGTGACTTTCCCAGGGAGACACAACTGGGAAGTGTCTGAGGCTGGATTTGAACTCAGGTCCTCTTGACTCCAGGGCTGGTGCTCTATCCATTTCACCACCTAGCTACCCTCCCCCTCCCCCTCCCCCATTACACTGCTTTTCAATGGAGTTAAGCTTCTCCTATCTCTGTTGCTTGAAACCCAATCTAGAGATCAGCTTCTTTTTCCTTTCTCCCTTCTTCATTTCTGTTTGATGGCTAGGTGCTATGGAGATAGGTAGGTAGCCTAGAAATATCCCAAGTACAAGAAATTCCAAGTACAATATCTCATAGCAGAAGGCACCCAACCTGACTTGTGGTCTGAACCCACCTCTCCCAGGGTGCTCTCTCTGAGCCTAATTCATTGTCAAGGTCTTAATCACCTTCAAATCTTCTCTGGGGAGCTCGTTTCCAAAGGTGCCTTGCAGAGGTTGCCCTGGGCCATTTTGAAGTGTACAATAGCTCTCACTTAATCCGTATCACATTGGCACCCCAACTGAAGCCATAACTAGGGTGGAGTTAGCAAGGCTTTGCCCAAAGGTCACTTACAGTATTTCCAGCCCTACGGCAATATGAAACACCTGAATTTAGCACCTGCTTTACGAGAATACTTGGTGAAGAACATTTTGAAAGACTTAAGATCTCTATCAATAAGGTGAGAGCAACCAAGATTCCAGAGGGCCTACTTCCTGCCAGAGAGGTAGGGACTCAATTTGCAGAATGAGGCACACACTTCTGGGCATGGACAATACTGGAATTTGGTTTATTTAATTATGCATCATTATTACAAGGGTTCCTCTGCCCCAGTGAAGGGTGGGGAGTGTGAGGGAGGGAAAATAAATCCTTGTATTTGAAAAAAATAAAATTTAATTTAGAAAAAATACTTAAGTGAAGGCAAGAATAAAGGCAATTAACTGGAAAAAGAATAATTAATTAAAATAGGAAGCTATCAAAGCTATACTCCCTCCTTCCCCCAAGGTATCCCCTGGATCCCCTTCTGTTCTCCCTTTTTTTTACTTGGTGATCCAACTATCATCTCTACATTGTTTGTTGCTGTTTGTCCTTTGGTCTCAGATCTATTTATCCAGACTTAACAGAGCAGTGGATAGGATTTAGAATCAAGAAGACTCATCTTCATAAGTTCAAATCCGGCCTCAGATACTTACTAGCTGTGTGACCCTGGGCAAATCATTTAACCCTGTTTGCCTCAGTTTCCTCATCTGTAAAATGAGCTGGAGAAGGAATTACCAAACTACTCCAGTATCTTTGCCAAGAAAACCCCAAATGGGGTCACAGAGAGTTGGACACAACTGAACAACACAATCTGTTTCTCAGACTCCAGTCATGCATCAGCAGCTGCCTCTTGGACACCTTGAACTGGATGTCGCATGGATGTCTTAAACTCAATGTGTTTAAAACAGAACTCATTCTGTTTCTCCCTAAATCCTCCCCTCTTCCCAATTACCCTGTTGCTATTGAAAGCACTTCCATCCTCCCGGGCCCCCAGGCTCACCACCTTGGTGTGGTCCTTAACTCAGTACACTCTCTCATCCATACCCCGCCTCCCATTCCAATCCATTGCCAAGTTCTATTGCTTCTACCTTTCACATCTCTCCTTGCCCTCAAGGAGCTTATAATAGGGTCTAATACACAAACCCAGATAACTGTAATACACAACATTGTATCTTTCCATGGATCGACATAGATCACATTAAAAGGTCATTTTAATAGACTTTTATTAATTTTTTGCTTTCACATGGTCTGGACACCCCCCCCCAAAACCCTCTCCCCTCTCCTACATCCATTATGAAAAAGAGAAGGAGAAAATCAATAAAATTGGTTTATGCTTTGAAAAAATTTAGCTTTCTATGTGATGTTCTATAAAGCAATGAAGAAAAGTGGCCGTATATCTCTCCTTTGGGGACAAACTTCTCCTTTGTAATTTTGCAACATTCATTTTAGGTTGTTTTGTGAATGATTAGTCCTTCCATGTACACTGTTGTCATGGCTGTGTCTATCATTCTTCTGGCTCTGCTTCTTCGACTTTGCACCAACCAGTTCATGTCAGTCTTTTCCCATTTTTCTGCATGCATCATGTTCATCATTTCTTACAGCACAGGAATATTCCATAGTCATTCCTCAGTTGATGGACATCTACTTTGTTTCCAGATCTTTGCTACCCCAAGAAAAAAAATGCTACTATAAATATTTTGGTGCATATGGAATCTTTCTTTTCACCAATGTCTTCCTTGGGGTTTTTATGCCAGTCATTTTAATAGATTTTCTGATTCTATCATCTTACTGTCCCATAGTACATGGCTTTAGGCAAATCATTTCACCTCCGTTTCCTCAATCTGTAAAATGCAGGGGTTGGACTAGATGTCCTTTGAGTTCCCTTCCTGCTCTAGATCAAGAATCTAGGTGACCGCCGACGTTCCTTCCATTCTGATATTCAACCTCTTAAGATCCTGCCCAGATCTGGCCATCTCCAGTTGTCCTGATGTGTATCTGGCCACTGGACCCCTATGGCTCTGGAGGAGAAAGTGAGGCTGGTGACTTTGCACAGCCCTCCCTCACTTAAATCCAATTCACTTGTATGTCATGGCATCACCTCCATGGTGCCATGGTCCTCTTTGAGAATGAAAGACAAACCACAAGATATGGCATTCTGTACTCTAAGAACCTGTCCCATTCGGACATTCTCTGACATCATGAGCTTTCTTAGCTCTTCCCCTATTGTGGGGGCATTGGCTTGTTTCCAGTTTCTTGCTATTCATAGCAGTTCAGTGGACATCTTTATTCCAATTATTTTTTCCCTGCAGGATATTTTGGGGGTATATTCCCCAAAGTGGAGGGTTTGGGACATGTTGTAAAAAAGAACTAGAACAAATAGGAGGAACCACAACAAAGAAGAAACAAAACAAGGAAAAAAATAGCAAATAGTATGCTTTAATCTGCATTCAAACTCCATAGTTTTTTTTTTCTTTTATGTGGATAGCATTTTCCATCATAAGGCCTTTGGAGATGTCTTAGATCCTTGCATTGCTGAGAAGGGTTAAGTCTATCAATATTAGTCATTGCACAACGTGGCTGTTACTGTGTACATTGTTCCCCTGATTCTGCTCACTTCACTCAGCCTTAGTCCGTACAAGTCATTCCACGTTTTTCTGAAGTCTGTCTGCTCATCATTTCTTTTTTTTTTTTTTTTAGTTTTTTTTTTTTTTTTAAGGCAGTTGGGGTTAAGTGACTTGCCCAGGGTCACACAGCTAGTAAGTGTCAAGTGCTGCTCTGAGGCCCGATTTGAACTCAGGTACTCCTGACTTCAGGGCTGGTGCTCTATTCACTGCTCATCATTTCTTATAGCACAGTAGTATTCCATCACATTCATATACCACAACTTGCTCAGCCATTCCCCAATTAATGGGCATCCTCTCACTTTCCAATTCTTTGCCACCACAAAAAGAGCTGCTATAAATATTTTTGTACATGTGGGTTCTTTTCTCATTTGTATGCTCTCTTTGGGATACCGCCTTAGAAGTGCTATTGCTGGGTCAAAGGGTATGCACATTTTTACAGCCCTTTGGGCATCAATTATCATCTTCTGCAAGTGGGCTTTCCTGCTCCCCCAGCTGCCAGTGTCTTCACTTCCAAGCTTACCTGGTATCGGCTTAGTATGATGGGTTTGGGACGTATTTACATAGATAGATAGATAAATAGATAAATACACATACACATATATATACAATATATAATGTACATATATGTAACATATAGTATATAATATACATATATTTATAAATATGTAATGTGTTATATTGTACATTTATAATATACATATATTTATGATACATTTATACATATGTGTATGTATATAATATATCTATATAGTATATAATATACACACATATTTACAATATTTATATGTATACTTGTATATACAATATATCCACATATTATCTATTATGTATGTGTATATATGTATGTCATCTCTTCCATCAGCATGTAAGCTCCTTGAGGGGAAGGGTCATTTTGGTTTTTCTTTCCATCTTCAGCTCTGAACACAGCGTCTGCATACAGTAGGTGCCTACTCAGTGCTTACTTCTCAGACAAGCCAGATATTTTGAAAATAATATGTGGAATATAGGACAGCTAGATGGTTCAATGGACTGGAGTTAGGATGACCTGAGTTTGAATCTGGCCTCAGATACTTACTTAGCTGTGTGACCCTGGGTAAGTCATTTAACTTGGTTTGCCTCAGTTTCCTCATCTGTAACATGAGCTGGAGAAGAAAATAGCAATTTCTGCCAAGAAAACCAAATGGGATGAGGAAAAGTTGGATATGACTGAAAAACAACAATGTGGAATTCATTTTAAACCTTTTAAAAAATAAAACAACATGAAATGGAGACTCAGTTTCATATAAAATCCTCTTTTTGTGTCCACTGGGTGCATGGACATGCTTTTTGGACTCGTTAAGTTCAGAATTTAAAAGAATTTTAAACTAAAAAAAAAAATCAACAAATACTTGCTTCCTGTATATACTTTAAAGTAAATGGGTGTAAAATAAATCCAAAAGTTAATGGGTGGGCAGGGAGGGACACTAGCAGGCAGCTGGGGAAGGCCTTCATTTCTTTTGAATCCCGATTGTTTTTCCCTTTCAGACCTCTCCAAGTCTCTCCCCTTCTCCTTTCTCTCATCCTATAAATAACCCCTTCCGAAATGGCTCCCAGTCTCCCTCTGTTCCAGCCCCCCAATACTTCCCCTGGCAAACTTCTTTTGATCTCAAAGACCATAAAGAAGGAACCCAGGAGGCCTTTGGAATTTCTAGCACCCAACCTAGGGAAAAGTCACTCAACCACTGTATTCACCACCAGAACTGTTCTCCTTCCTGCTGTTCCTCCAAATCCTTCCTCTCCTGCCCTAGCTCCCATTTCTCCCGGGGTGGGGGGTGGAAGGGGTGACATTTGTGCATGACAAGTCCTGGCCCTCCCTCTGAATTATGTGCTTACTTGATACCACGGGGCTCTTAGCTTGTCCTCACTCAGTTATCACCTAGCCTAAGATAGACTTTCAGCTTCTCTAATCTTTCCCCATAACCCAAGCTAGTCCCCACCCTATCCTCTCCCCTTAGCTCCTTAATCAAATTAAGAGAATGAAGAGGATTTAGATACAGTCACTAAATATGTTTCTGGACAGGCGAGCTAGAAGGGAATGGGAGGAATAGGAAAGGGGATGAGATTCCTGGCTGGAATGTGGTCTATAAAGAGCCTCCTTCCTACAGAAACAGCCTTTGAAGCCCCTTCAATAATTCATACTTGGAGAGGGCCTCGGCTCTCTCAGAAAACTCTCTATATACATTATCTCATTAGCTAAGGAGCCCGGGGGCAGAGTACCCACTCCCCACAGAAACCCAGCCAGACCACGTGCATGCATCAGTGAGCCATCCCTGCTGAGCTTCCTGTGCCTCCAAGGACTCTGGGACAGGCCCAGTGCAATTGGAGGGGGCCAGTCGTGCTTCTGTGAGTGAACCTGGGCTCCGGTGTGTTTGGCACAATTTCCCTGTTTTATGTTCACATAGATGTTTTAAGGGATATTATTACTGAGAGGAATTGTCTCTGCCATGCCTTCAGGCACCTTCTTATTAAAGTCAGTGAAGAGTAAGTTCAGGCTCGGCTTTTGAAGGAAGCTTCCATTTTGCAATTCAAGCCACTGAGGTAGAGAGATGGAGAGCCTGAGCTGTGTGCATGGGGTCCTTCAGGACCAGACATGAACTTGAACCTCAGGGCCAACTCCCTTCTCAGACCAGGAGCTCATGCCCTGGCACAGGAGCTCTTAACCTGGGCTTCAAGGACTAACTTCAGGGGTCCTTGAACTTGGATGGAAAAAATAGTGACGTCTTTGTTGTTCAGTTGTACCCGACTCTGTGACCCCATTTTGGGGTTTTCTTGGCAAAGATACTGGAGTGAGTTGCCATTTCTTCTCATGTTACAGATAAGGAAACTGAGATTTAACCTCAAACAAGGTTAAATGACTTGCCCAGGATCACACAGTAGGTGTCTGAGGCCAGATTTGAACTCATGTCTTCCTAACTCCAGGCCCTCCATTCTATCCACTGAGCCACCCAGCTGCCCAATAGCATCTTTATTTCACCATAATTGGTTTCCTTTTGTCATTCTATATATTTTATTTTGTGCATTTAAAAACATGATTCTGAGGAGGGCTCCATAGGTTTCACCAGACTGCCCATGGGGTCCTTAACAAGAAAAAGATTAAGAACCCCTGTCCGAATGTTTCCCTTGGATAAGTCTAGCCTTGGTGTAATTAAAACTGCCTAATAAATGCTTGTTGACTGAATGGGGTGTGCTGTTTATTGAGTTATTATATGAGAAAAAGAATGTAACTTCCCTGGGAAGGAATAGCAGAGTGGATGGGCCTTCTGGCAGAGGGCAGCTATTTCCTGAATAACATTGTGATTTTTTTCCTTGAGTTTTGAAGCTCCATGTTTGGGTTGCTTTACTCCAGGGACACCAGAAGGCCTAAAGCTGTCTCCAAGCCCCAGAAACTCCACGGAAGCCACCTGATCTGGCTAGGGTTGGGGACCAAGGTTTGGCAAAATGAAGAGAGGAAAGGGGGCCAGAGTCCTTCATTATGCCTCAACTTGGACTTGGGGCCTGAGGCAGGAGATGGAGTCTCAACCTAAGCTCCAAGTACAAATCCTTTTTGTTGTCATCTTAGCTCCTGGTAGGGGCCAAAGAGAGACGTGGGAGGGAAACAGCAAGATGGATTCAGAGCAGTTCATGGAAACTTTATGTCCTGGATAGTGTCAACACTGAAGTTACTGAGAAATTAAAACAGGATCATGAAGTGCTTACCCCCTATCTCCTGGGGTTGTTGTGGGCAAAGAGCCTCTCATACCTTATAGGGTCATTGAAAGGCAAGTGGTGGTGGCTATTATGTTCACCGTGTATAATTAATAGATTGTATTAAAAGGATGAGGCATGGTTCCTGCCTCCCGCAAGAGTTTGAAATCAAATTGGAGAGACTTTTCTGGTCTCCCAGCCTGGTAACCCTGGTGACAGTCTCTCTACTTGTCATTCTCCCTCACCTCACACAGCCAGTTCAGTGCTGATTGGTGTTGTTTCTACTCCAAAACATTTCTCCTGTAGATCCCTTCTCACCACTCATGTGGCCATCACCCTGGTTGAGCCTTCATCACCTCCCAGCTGGAATATTGCAATGGCCTCCTAGTTGACCTCCCTGCCTCAAGTCTCTCTCTACTCCAATCCATCCTACAAGTCAACAAGCACATTCTAGGTACCTGGTGCCATGTTAAATGCTGGGGATAAAAAAATGGGTGCACGCACGCACACACACATACACGCTGTGTGTCAGCTGCCAAAGTGACTTTCCTCATTTGCTGATCTGGCCATGTCACTCCCCAGCTCAATAAATTCCAATGGCTCCCTACTGCCTCGGGGAAAAAATATAAACCCTCCTGTTTGGTATTTGACAATTTTGATCTCTTGGCCTCAACCTCTATTTCCTGCCTCACTCTACAACATTGCCCTTCCTGCATGTTGCAGCAGTTCTGTTCTTCACACAATACTCCATTTCTCATTTCCATGCCTTTGCACTGGCCATTCCCCCATGCCTGGAAGGCATTCCCTCCTTGCTTCTACTTAAGAGAATCACTTCCTTGGAGAAGCAGCTGACACATCTTCTGTATGAAGCCTTTCCTGATCCCCCCAGTTGCAAGTGCACTCCCTCCATAACTACCTGATGTCTCACCAATCTTTTATTTGTTTTGTATTTTTCCTATATATTCGTCAATATGTATGCATTATCTTCCTTTAGTAGAATGTAAGCTCCTCAAGAAACAACAATGAATAATATATTTATTTTAATATGTTGGTAGATATGTAATCTCACTGATGTGGACTGTGCTTTCACTGGGACAGATCACAACTCATCCACACCTGTTCATTCCTATCTGGGCCCTCCCGTCCTTCCCCCACAGAGAACCTCCCCATAGTGTTGGAGGGCTCCGTCTGAATCTCCCCATATTTTGTGGGTCCTGGGGCAGCACTGAGGCCATGCATCTGTTAGCTTTCAATCTTGCCACTTGCCTGGCCCAGGTCCTTCTGCAATCAGACATTTCCTTAATGAGATCTTTTAGGTCACTAATTGTCTTCAAGTTATTATTGGAAATACAGTCTGTTCACACCCATCATGTGTCCCTCCATTGCCCTTTGGGTGACCTGAGGCTCAAATTCTTCAGAGATCATGGTGTTCCAGGGTGTCCTATAGGAGAGAGGGGTATCTAATTAAGGCCTAAATTGTACAGCACAGACTTCACATGTGGCAGGCAAAAAAGAGAGCTATTGGGGTAGGTAGTTGACACAGTGAATAGAATACTAGCCCTGGAGTCAGGAGGAACTGAGTTCAAATCTGATCATACTAATTGTGTGACCCTGGGCAAGTCACTTAACCCTGACAGCCAGAAAGAGAGAAAGAGAGAGAGAGAGAGAGAGAGAGAGAGAGAGAGAGAGAGAGAGAGA